>NW_009194986.1:11776-43113 GCF_000690835.1 Fulmarus glacialis | reverse complement strand
TCCTGCTGGAAATCCTCGCCCAACAACACATTTGATAATCATACACGGTCTCATAGCTAGATGCACTCCTGCCCATCTGCCGGCATGGCAGTCTGCCCGCTCACCAGATGGTTCGCTTGATTCACAGGGGCAGAGGTGCCAAAAAAAAAGATGGATTTAGATGACACTGTTAGTGCCACCTCTTCTGCCTTCCCTCCGCGGTGACAGCTCAGACAAATTAGTGCCACGGCAACAAAGAATTCCTCTTAATAAAACGCAGGAATTAGAGATGGAAAAGACCTATTAGGTCATCTACTCCATCTCCTTGCCAATGCCTGATCATCACATTAATCTTCCCAAATGTGAATATCACCGTGGAAGGAAAAAAGACAGACTGCTTCCAGATATCGGCAGTTGCCAACAACACGAGCAAGATTTCAGCTTGTGCCTGAGAGAACCATGGGGACCATATGGGGTGTCAAAATATATTACACAAAAGTTCAGCCTGAAGGCAATCTACGTGAGAGGAGGCCTGTGACAGACATAAAAAATGTTCACGTTTCTGGGAGGTTCTAATGGCAACGGTGGAGCGTAACGCACAAGATGTCGTCCTGGGGACTAGGGCAGATATGCAACAGCGGATACCTCCGTGTGCCTTGGGAGGCTCGGAAAAGAGGAGGTTCACGAGCAAAATAAATAGCTGGGAGCACAAAAAGGGACATAAATGGCTCTGAAAGGACAGGTCAGCTCCATAAGCTCCATATTTCCTTTTTTCCACCCCCCCATCATCCCAGTGCTCCATCATTATGTTTTAAGATAAATGTATCGGGGCTCTAAACATTTGATGTGGCAAATACCAAGCCACCCTCAGACATGCTTCACAAAACACAAGTCCTTTCTTTCCAGTTGGGTTGGAATAGCTTTAACAGCATCCATTTTAATAACACAAACTTCCTAAAGCTTTTCAAAACTTTACAAATCCAATCCAACTCTGATTTCAAGTCTCCTGTCCAATGCAAGGGGAACATCCAATAGAAGTATAGCCACATTTCAGGGTGAATGTTCAAAGTGCTGCCAAACATTTAACTAAAAGGATGGAAGAAATGGCAGAATAAAAGGAGTTCTCCTGAAATGTTGCCTTGAACTTGAGATGAAAGTAGTTAACGTCTCAATTGTATGGCAAAGGACAAGGGTGGATCCTCTACAAGGTTCTTGGCTTTTCCATGAGCTGGCTGGTTTTACACTCTCATTCTCATTTTTCTCTCTCTCCTTGATTCCACTCTCAATCCCTAAGGTCACATAAAAAACACAAAGAAAAGACAGCCATTCAGTTGGTGTTTTTCCATGATTTTCAGGTCTTATCTTTCCTTCACGGTTTGCAGAAACCGTAATTGCTCAATTAACCTAATGAGGTGGATCTTCAAGATTTCCAAGTGCTCAGCAGCTCAGCTCTTGAAACCCCTCGAATACCTCCGTCATTTACTTCCATACTGTATCTGTGACAGGAGTGATACCCCCAACCGATGCTAGACAGTAAATAAATGGAAAGGAAGGAGAAGGAGCATCCCTGGAGAGCCAGGACATCTCCCCGATGGTTTGCAAGGGGAAAGGAGAGAAGGTTCCTGAGCTCTGCAGGAGGCAGTGGCACGGTGCCCTGCATGAGGACCAGGGAAGGGCATCGACGCTCAGGTCAGTGATCAAGGGTGAAGGTTTTAGGAGCTGGAAGGAAACAAGAAGGCAGACCTATTTTTTTTTTTCTCAAGAATTTGAGATTTTGCTGTGGTGACCCACTGACCTCCTTTCTTCCTCTGCAGCAATAGCTAGCCCAAAGCGAGAGTGAGGACTTTGCTCCCCACAAAAAAAGGCATCCAGTGTTGCTAAATGCCTGCAAACAGCTGTGATGTATCACGTTTTCCATGTGCTGGTGGAGAGTAAAAAACAATTCTTATTGAATCTTATTATTTTCCATGCGACTTTGCAGTAGTAGTACACGGCAATAATGAAAAGGTGAGGCTCTCCCGTTGTTTTACTCTCTTGGCAGAATTTATTCCAAGCATAAGGTTAAAACAGCATTGGGTTTTTTTGAAAGAACTTTGGGAAAGGCTGCAGAAAGACTTTGGAAAGGAGCACTCAGTCTTTCATGATGTAATTAGCCAAAAATACTGCACAAAAATATCCATGAAGGAGAACACAGGTTAGGAAGAAGTGTTCTTTAGCTGCTGTGTTATTGGGTTGTTATTTTTTTCTCTTCACTTAAGGCAAGAGGAGAAATTCCTTGGTTTGCTCAGCTTACAAATAAATCCCCGTTAAAATGAGCAGCTGAGAAGGCACAGCTCCGAGAGACCCCCCGCAGCGTCCCGCTTCGCTCCGTGCATCCCTGCGGTGCCCATTCCCCTCCCGTCGGACGGGGGCCCCGGGGTAGGCACCACTTAGAGTGGATAAAAGTGGCAACATCTGGCCCGTAAGGAATTTGCTTTACCAGGCAAAGCCGAGAGGGTCCCTGCAATGACCCCACGGTGAGACAGACCCCGCTAGGAAGAGATTAGGACACTCTGCTGCCTACAAGGACAATACAAGTCCATTAAGGACAGAGAGAAATTGCCCTGTAATTGTATTCTCTGGCCCATATCTAGTACAACCATCACCCCTGCGACCACTGGGTATACACACAATTATTGTTCCATAACTGTTAAAATGAACAGCAGATTGAACGCGGCGAGTTTCCTCCTTTTTCTTTGTTTTGTTTTGGTTTTTTTTTTTTCCCCATGAGGAGAGCTACCTCTCCGGCAGTGATGCTGAGTGCTCCACGGCTGGCTGCCGCGGAGATGTGCTGAATGGGATGCTCTTCTCCTGGTCCTTTCTTATTTTTTACGCTATGTCACTCCTGGAAGCGCATTGATAGGAGATGTCAGTCGGTGATCATTTACAAAAGCTGCTAAGAAGGCTGCTCATTTTGTGTCTTGGGAAAGGAGACGAGGAAGAGGAGCAGTCTCTTTGTTTTGCTTTCATGAGCAATAAACAGGAATATAAAAACTGAAGCCATTTTAAAGAATGGCAAGTTTCCGAAACACTAGCTAAGAAAGAAATTTAAAAACACAGTGAAGCATTGCAGCCATTGGATTTGGAAGTGGAAAGTCCTTTCAGTTTAGCAGCGTGCCCTCTGGGAATCAGGGTTTACACCTGAACCTCACCAAGATAAACAAGGATGAGAAAAGGGAAAATGCATCCTATATTCCAGTGTGCAAAGTGAGGGTTACCTGGAAAAAAAAAAAAGAGCTAGCCTCTAATCTATGGATATGCAAAAGAAGAAGCTTTTTATCCAAAGAATTGAGATGCTTACCTTGGCTCTCCAAAATGCACCATTAGCAAAGAGCAGTGGTTGTTGGGATGACCATGGCCAGAGAGCAGGGGTCCCCTCCACATTGTGTCAGGGGTTATTTCTGTACGTATTTTCTTTTCTGTTAAAACGTTGCCCCTTATTTCTAGTCCAAATTTGCCTTTCCAATTGCAGGATCTCATGCCATTTTCCACTGGATTAAGGAACTTTCAGAAATCTCTTCCACATGTTGCCATCCTGAGCCCCTTGCAGCTCACCTCTAAATGCGTGCTTTACTAAGCCAGACAGAGCTATTTTATTAGCCAGATACTATAAGGTACATTTTTGAACATTCACTTTATTTTTATAATTCTTCCTGAGGCCTTTCCACTCTCCAGAATGAGACTTTTCAGCAGTAAATAAACTCAAAGACCTTTTACAGTGGAAAGCAACTCCCGACACCCTCAGTGTGGGTAGATGCAGTGAGCGTTCCCTGATCCAAGGATGAAGCCAGCGAGATGATTAACGTGAATGTTGTCCCTTGGTCCTCACCTCTCCTTCAGCAACCACGTGGGTTGGAAGATGCTCTCCAGCCTCTCCTGGGACTCACCCGCAGGTTCACCAACCTCTCGATGAGAAATTCAAGTCAGCTTCAACCAGTCTCCGGAGATGCCAAAGGTATGGGACTGGGCACCCCGAACTCCCCAGGGAGTGGAGCATTTCCAGATGATAGACAAAACCTTGGGTGGGCTTTGTCTTCTGGAGATGCCTCTCTTGTCCCCACGGAGCACACAGGGCACCTGGAGTGGCATTTCAGCCGGGCACCTGCACTAGGCAGCATCAGTCCCTGCACAAGATATTCCCCGTTTCCGCACTCTCCTGCCTATTTCTGACAAACAAGGCAGGACAAAGCAAGGCGTTAGCTCTAAAACTTCCATTTCTTCCATGTTCTTCTGCAAAAGCTATTTTTGCAAAACAGGCTTCATTTTATTTCCATGTTTTGCTCTTGCTGCTGAACACAGGGTACCGAAATCAAGGAGAAGGGCGTGAAATGAACTTGCATCGCTTAAAAGAACTTGATTGATATGAAGTAAAGCATTTCCCCTTGAATTCACAAAGTGGAGCTAGCATTTTTAAATCAACACTCCTTTTTATGAAAGCAAGTAATTATTCCTTCATTGAAGCCAGAGCCAAAGTCTGGCAAATTACTAAAGTTAGAAAAGTGCAAATGTTATATTAGTCCGGAAGACCACCGTTATGTCTCATTAACTCGGACTCTTTCTGTACATACATAATGTATTTTCCCTGTTTATTTTTGTGGTTAACTGGAAGCAAAGGTCCACCTCAGCCTGTTGGTTCAACAGAAAAAGGATGGGTGACCAGGGAGGACACGGATCATCCCCCAGGGATGCTGCAGTCCCCGCCCCGTGCTGGGGACTTCCAGGAGCAACGCTGCCTGCCCGAGCTTCCCAGGGTTTTGCCAGCCTTCCCGAGCCCCCTGGACGCTGCAGGCAAGGGGGAATGTCAGGCAGGGGTGTCCTGTTAGGAGAGTGCCAGGTGATGCCACCCCCGCCGCTGCTGCCGCTGCATCGGTAGCAGCTTGTTACCGCTCGGCTGAGCTAAGTCAGGCGGGGTGGTAAAATAAAGACAGATGGCAGCAAGTTTCTCGTTCAGGACTCATGAGTCACAGCTCATTCACTGGGATCCTTGATATAAGACACGTTTCTTTCCGATGTTTCATATAGCGTGGAAGCACTTTGCTTATGAATACACCCCCGGAGCAGCCTCCTACTGTGTTTCTGCCGAGATCTCCTCCTCCGCGATGAGGAAATCAAGCCGGTTTGCTGGCAGCAGAACACCGAGCTCCCCAGGGAAGCTGGGAAGTGGATGGACGCTAACAGCGCTTAGCTTACAGGCATGTGCCGAGGGTTAATTAATGGATGATCGTTAGGTGCTTTCAGCCCCTGGAGCTGAGCAGGGCATGCACACATGTAATGGGAGCGGGGCAGCACTGCTGGGCATCCCGGCCAAGCCCTGGCCCCGAGGACTTCCAAATCCAGTGGAACCTCCCACGGTCAGCCAGCCCATCACTCCATCAAGGCAGCAATTTGCCACATCGCTATATGGTTCCATACAAAGCCATACAGGTGGTGGCCTGAAGAGCTACGTGGGAACCCCAGGCTGCAACCCTGCTCTGCTAGAGTCACTTGAAAGTGGTCTTTGAAGTATTCATTTGATTTAGAAGTTGCCTGTCATGCTTGATTTACCCGGCTTATTCCATAGATAGTTAATTAATCCCCTTCCTCAAAACCAATAACAACTTTATTGCAGTCTGAGCGGTTTCCTGCTTTATCCCCGTTTGGCACGAGGGCTGGTGGGCAGAGCTGTGCCCAGCTCCCACGCCGCATCGGCACGCCGAGCTCGGGGCTGTCCCCATCTTCCTTGGGTTCGTGCTTCCAAACTTTCTTCTGCTGATGGGAAACTCTGCTGTGAAGTTAAGTAGCTCTCCCGAGGGCTGCCAGCTTGCTGATGGAGGACCATAGACCCAGCTCTTCCCTGCCTGGATCGGTTATTGCTCCTTTATAGCAAGGGAAAATAAGCTTCTCTGTGGAGGCACTGAAACGCAATCGCCCCTGCGCAAAAGCTATTACAGACTTTATCGCTAATTTAGTGCAAGTCAGTTTAGCTCATAACATCTGCAATCCAAACTGATACTAGCTGGGAGCAATGGAATGCGGTTGCCCTGACCTCATTGGGAGTAAGAGAGCAAATCCAAAGGCGTAAACGCATTTCCTTTATGACAGCCTAGAAACACGTAAAAGCAGTGGCGTTATCCTTACAGATGCTCGTTCTCCGCTTTGCCCCCGGAGGAGTGGAGCAGACCCTTTCCTCCCCTTCTCCAAGCAGCCAGGGCTGCTGCTGCAATTACCGCAGCGAGGGCCCAATTAAAGTGTTTATTGTCAGCCTTTCTAAGTGTCCATATTTCTGGCATGGCAATACTGCTGCTCATGTGCCTCAAGGGACCTGTGTGAGATTGAATTAATTTTCCCCGAGTGCTAGGGGATGCTCAGTTAGGAGATGCTATATTACAAACGTGCAAACTACTTTCATTATTATTAGAGCACCTGATCCAGTGCAAGGACCATCGCACTGGCTTCTCAGGGTGTAAAATATAGCTCTGTGTTGAAATGCAATGTGTTAGAGACCGCTATCCCAAAATTGAACCTCATCTAGATTATCCAATCGCCCAAGCCTGGTCCTGACTGACCTGTTTGTCCGTATGAGAGAGAAGCGTGATGAAGAAGCAGGATGCAGTCACCTGTTGCCCATAAAAGACAAAATAGTATATCGTATATGAGGGAATCACCATGCCAGGGATGTAAAAGCCACATCTCCATGTCTCTACAGAGGATGAATCCGCAGCAAGAGCAAAAGGCCGAGCTGTTGGAAACGAAAATAAAAGGCTTGTTGCTGTTAAGTTTCATTTAAAGAAACTTGAAATTCCCAAGAAGAGCAGTTGCAAGCCACCAAAGCCCTCTTTAAACGGTTCCCAGTGCTGTTTGTTATTTTACCTGTTGTTTACATGATGTTTTTAGTGTGTTTTAGACTGAATAACAGCTACCGCAACCTGTTTATAAGCCTTCCCTTCGGAGCCAAGCTTACATTTCTAATGACGGTGATGATGCACAAATAAAGAAGCTAAAGAATGAGCTTGGCTGCTCTCATGACAGATAAAAATGTAAGGGAAAAGGGCTTAATTCTGAAGCATGGAATAGTTAAAAATCCAAATAGACCCATCGCCTTCCCACCTGAAAAGACAAGACGCCCCAGCAGGGAGGAATCAGCTGTAAGTCACCCCGATTTTACAGGGCGGCCGTTTCAAATGTGCTGCACTTAGCATCTTGTGTCTTTTTATTGCCCATCCCTTTCCTGGTTCGCTTTTAAGACTGGAAAATTGTGATGAACTGACGGGAAGCTTTCAGACGAGGCCCTTTCAGAAAGCAAATTCCTCCACGAGCACATTTGCACCACTAAGAAAAAGTAAAGAAATCTTCTTTTATGTGCTTGATGAAAACACAGAGCAGCAAAGTACGGGAAAAAAGACCTCAGATAAAATTTTAATCGTACTTGCAATAAATTAAGAGCAGGTGAGGCTTGCACTGAACTTTGTCCCCATGACGTTATTTCAGAATGAAGCCATCACATGAGAATCCCTTTAGCGATTACGCATTTTGCTGATTTTAGAAGAAAAGGGTACAAAATCAGGAAAAGTGGAAATGCATTGCTTACAAAATTAAATACATATGGGAAACATAAAAGAACCAGCCTGAAGAGCAAACTGTGTACTCTAGGATTACCTTAATTGCACAGAGACACCAGCCATACGTGTCCAAAAACGAAGACCAGATTTGATCCAAGCTCTTTGGTCGGTTCGGATTTTATAGGCTACTCCAACCATCACAAGCCACATAATTAACCGAGAAAATATAACCGACATTTTAAAGCATATTGTTTCCTTGTCAGTTCATTTACGAGGTGAAATGGTAAATTTGCTCGAATTTCCAAAATCCACTACCAATATTTACCAAGCGAAAATGAAAGAAGTTCAGCCACTAAGCACAGAAGCCAACATTTTTGTAAAATGACTTAATTGCAAACACTTTCCTTTTGGGAGCCACTTCGGGAGACACCTTCAAGGGGATTTGTTTTCTGAATGTGTCAAGCATTTAATTTCTAAAATAACATTTCTTGCCCTTGGCACTCAAAATGATGAGTCACTTGTCAAATCCTGGCCCGCGCTGCCAAACGCCATAGGAAAAAGAACTGCCTAAGAGTGTTTGCAAAAGGGAAGGAAAAAAGCAGAGGAGGTGGCCAAGATTTAAAAGAAGAGCATCCTTTCGTTGGAGCCCCAATTCCCCAAGCACAGGCCGGTGCAGACGGGGATTTCAGCGACGGCAGGAGGGGCCGCGTTTCCATCCTCTCCCATGGTCCTCTGCCCACACTCTGCCCCTACTATGGGCAGTGGTTCCCTGCTGATCCAAGACCATCATTCACATACCAACACGTGGAAAAAGCAAATCTATTGAAGGATTTTCTTCAGGATGCATCTCATGCAGCATCCCCAGAAATGCAAATTCCCTTCGACAGCTTTCACTTAACCTACGGCTCAGTTATAATTAAAGTGGGGGAAAAAAGACACTCCTGTGGATTTCACATCCTAAAGCTGGACATAGCAACCCACTGCCGCCACCCTTAGACACCAAAACACGAGTTTAAGACACTGAAGTTAATAACATGGAGGTGCTTTGCTGGTCCATGGTCTCATTACAGAACATCTCGCACCACCGCTTGCTCCACTGAACTCACTGGGATGGCCCAAGAAACAAGGTCCCACACCGTGAGCCTGCGAGGAGCAGAATGAGGTCCATGGGCATGAGAAGAGCAAGGTCGCCCACCTGCATGGTGCCCACGGTGGAGAACATCAGTAGCAAGGTGACTTGTAAAAATTTTAGCACATAAATGTGCATCATAGTGAGGCATTCAATTCAAGAGGAGTAGGTTTTGGCAGACTTTCTTCTCGCATGAGCTATTTCTAACTTCAGAGTCTAACTTGGGGTACCAGTGACATCCAATATCAAATCCTGCCATTTTAGAAGCTGCATTTTTAGATATTTCGGAAGATAAAGCCACAAGGCTTTCCCACTGAAAGAAATCTAAGTAATCCTTTAGACCTGCTTCAAGAGAACTTTTTTTTTATAATTTTTTGAGATGGCTTTAATGAATAACACATGACTCCACCTACAAAAAGCTTGAATCAGTCAACTGATCATTGCATATTGCTTTCCTTCATATTATTTTTTTCCCCAAATAAACATGGAATAAGTAAATAAATGCATTTCTTTTAAAGCATAAGTGATCTCTCTATAAGTTTATATTAATAAAAAATAATAGCCTAGTTGTATAAAACACAGAAAGTTTGGAGCTGGAAAGCCAGCAAGAAGCAGGATGGAGGTCACCCCAAAATTCTTGGAAAAAAGGTTAGCAGCTGGAGGTTCTCGAATTGCTCATTTGGAAGTAGCAGGGTGGACTCACAATTCTGCCGCAGTCACCACTGTCATGAGGTGAATACATTCACCTTAGGAGAAAAATATTACAGAGAAGGCCAAGACTTAGTCGAGGCATTCAGAAGACCAAATCCCTTGAAGTCTGAACCCAACAGAGGGTTGCAGAGGTCACTGCTGGGCTTTCGGGAGGTCTGCGCTGTGGCGAGACTGGGGCTTGCTGCAGGAGCACTGCCAGGAGACCCACGCTGGCACCTGCTATTTCCAGACCTGCTCACGATTTTCCACTCAAAAATGGCTTTTCTGGAAAAATACTCATCTATTTATTTATTCTTAATGGGAAAATGTCAACTGTGGTTTTAAAAATACAGTTGCTTTATTGCATGGGCAATTTTGAAAGCAGCGTGTTTGCCTCAGTTTAAAGCACTGTCTCTCAGCCTTCAGTTTAAACAACTTCAAGTTGAAATATCAGTCATAAAAATGACTTCCTGATATGTTCCAAGAGGGTTTTTTTAACTGTAAGAAATATTAAGTCAAAGCAAACTGGCTATTCCAAAACCATCTTGACATATAGTTTCAAAATACAGTGAAGCAGTACAGTAAAAATTGACAGTTCTATTTTTAATGCAATTTAATGCATTTTTTAAATGTTTGAAATGTACTGCATAAAGTTGGGCTTTTGCTAAGAAGAGAAAATGAAGTGAATGGAGAGTTGTTTTACTTCAGTTTTTGAGGTGTTTGCCTTGGTTTTGCTCAGGCAGGGTGGGCTTATACCCAGGTACCACCAGCATGTCCTGAGTAGACCATGTTTCCTAAGTGACCTCAGGAAATTAATTTAGAGACTGATTTATTTAATTAAAAAAAAAAAAAAAAAAAAACCAGCCACTTTTTGGAGTGTTTTTTCCCATTGCCTATTTGCTTTGGGTGATAGTAGCAAGTGATCTGTTACCCATATCCTTTGGAAATCTCTTCACCATCCCGTTCCCCTGGTTAAAATGGCAATAAAAAGCTATTTCCAGCAGTTTGTGCTGGGAGAGGTGGGGATGGGTCTATAAGGGTCAGGTTCATGGCCATGAAGCCCCCTCCAAGCCCACCGCAGGAGCGCGTGGCTGGCCCCCGGCTATTAACTGCAGGACTGCCCCAGCCTCTGGCTTCTGCTTTAGGCTAGCTTTTATACACCTATAAAGTAATTTTGACTAGCAAGAACTTCCCATTTGGTCTAGATTTCCTGGGAGTCTTTTATAAAAGGAATTATTTCAGTAAGGATTTTGCGGTATAAGAGTGGTTTTGCTCCGGGTTTTGTAGTGCATGAATTCTGGCTTGGGGCAGGAACCGGTGCTATAGAGTCGTCCATGCAGAAACCTCAGCAGATAATCCTAATCAGGAGACACTCATTAAACCCTGTTTAGTATCGTTGGTTCTATGGATAATTAATAAAGCAATCAGCTGGAAGAACCCATACGAGGTATGGATGGTTTAATATAAAAAACACTTCCACATGACTGGCTGAGTAAGGGTTTCAGCGCTGGAAAGGCACAAGAAAGCCATAAATGCCTCTTATTTATGCAGAAAACGGACAGCCAGCCTTCAATAAAGAAAAAACTCAACTGACTCATGTGGGGCCCCAATATGTCCCCAGGAGAAACCTCTCCAAAGGGGCACCGACGCCTTTGGTGCTCATGGCACATCTCCACTGAGACCAGCATCTCATCTCGACTGGGCTACAGCGGAAACCTCCGTAAACGAGGCGGCACAGAGGCGGCAGCATCCATCAACAGCCAATTCATTATACTAAATCCAGAGAGGATAATGAAACCCGCTGAAATATGGGACTAAAGGCCAAGGTTGGGTTTCCCTGGAAACCAGAGCATTGTATTCGCTAACTTTTGTTATTCGCAAATGTTGCTCTCGGTATTTCGGCGTCGCCGGTCTGCCAAGGGAAATGTAGGGGTCTGCAATGGCGTTTCCCCTCCCTCCCCTCCAGCCCCACGTTAGGACTACTGTAGCTTCAGTAATTTCTTACTAAAAGGATAATAAAAGGGTTTTTTTTTTTCTCCTTCCCAGAGTTTTCCTTTTATCTTAATAAAGACACTGTTATATATTCTCATAAATATCTTGGCCCACATAATATCTCCTTGGCTCTTGCCGATCGCTAGGAGAAAATAAGTGACCTCAGTGGGGCTGTGAAGATAACGTTGGTATTTATCAAGAGAAACTCCTACGAGTCTTATTTTCATTTTTACTGCGGTCCAGCTGGGGTATAAATCAAATAGATATCAGAACCGTTCATCCATCGTGATGGATCTTAGAGCTGCTGTCACCACGAGGAAGGACATCCGCGCGGGGAGATTTGTGTCTATCTGTCTACTTTTGCCCTGCCAACGAGCAAGTTGTGTCATCCCTGATGGAAATGTTAGCACGCAGTGGGGATATCTGGAAAAAAGGGTTTTGCTCACGGTAATAAATTACTTAGCCAGACCATTCATATTGTCTAGTCATAATTTTCAGTCTTTTATCTCTGTGTCTTTAAATGGCAAGGGAATTTCAGGGCTTTTTACAGACTATTCTTTAAATAAGACGAACTATTTTTAGCGACTGAGCTTTACAAGAGGGAGCAGAGTGAAAACGAGCTGGGCTTCCCAGCACCGCCTCGGCAGCATTTTTAATGCTCAGCAACGCTTATCCCCCCGTATGAGGACCCACAGCCCCCCAGAGCAGCACCAGCCAGCCCGGCGTACGGGAGATGCTTCTGCAACCTCTGCTCTATCAAACCCGCCGTGCGCACCGGCTCATCTCCCTTAGGTAGAAAATAAAGGTGATTTTTACTATATTGTGTAGATAAAGAACTGCCTTGGGCCCAGGGACGTGCTCTAATAACAAGCAGTCCCAGCCCCCTGCGCAGTGGGAGCCTGCTAAAGAATGGAAAATGAGGATAAAACTATGTAAACGTTAAGTGACGGATTAAAATATTGCCACGTTTTACGAGAATGCGCATAAATATCTTCCAGAAGTTTTCCCGAGCTGCTTTATTTTACATGTTTTGTCTGCTAGCTCTCCCCCTTGACCGTAAAGGCAGCTGTAAAAAAGGCCGCAAACAGGCTGGCTGCGGGGTGAGTGACTTCTCTGCTAGCCCTCAGAAATGCAGGAAATATTTAGCATTCGCCGTCAATGCCTGTTCCTTCTTACCGGGAAGGAAATTCCCCGTTCCTTCTTAGCCCACATCGCTTCATCCACCGTAAGGACACGGCTCTGGTATGAGATGCACCATCCCCTTAACAGCCCACTGCAGCATGCGAAAGTTTAGCAACGTTAAGATGCAACCCCATGGCAGGCAAGTTGTTTACGTGTCTATTTGGGTTTATTTTCAAGCTTTTGCCTATTTTCCCTCTTTTTCAGCGTGAGAAAAATGGGGGTGTTTTCACACCCGTAGCCCCCACGAGCAGGCTGCCAGCCAGCCCTGCTCCATGGGGTACAGATAGTCCCCCCCGTGCAGCCTCGCCCTGCAAAGATGGGCTTATTTTTTAAAACAAAGGAGAAAAAAAGATGCGTTTTGCAGTTTCCCACATTGTTTGCATTTCCTTTGTCCCATCGTGTTCTCATTTTGCCCTCCAGCGGGTTCCACCGGCCTCGGCAGCCCGTTGCTGGCTCTCAGTCTGCCGTTGTTCGGCAGGAACCGCCGGGGAGCTCAGCAGCACGTGTCCCGGGAGACTTTCTGGTCCTCATGTTTAGGTTTGGATTGCAAGCAGTCGTCTGGAAGCCTGAATCTGTCCTCTCTGGGCTTCGGGCTCTACTCCTACATGCACGTCACTCCTGCGTGCGTGGGCAGCTCCTCTAAACCAGCGGTGTAAAACTGGTAGGAGGGAGCTTGGTGGCTGTGCTGCAGCAACAAAGAGGGTTTTCTGGGACATCGTCACTGCCCAGCATCCTTCCAGCTCCCCCGGGATGGGAAAAGTCATTTCAGCTCTGCTAGAAATGCTCTGGGGCTTGGGCACGGCAGTGAGGATGCGATCAGAGCCCTCCTCTCCAGCCCCAAGAGTAAGGGAGCAAGAGGTGTAAAATAACCACACTGGGGCCATAATGTCCCAAATTTTGGCACTGGAGAGCTTCTAGCCCCTGCACACACACCCCTTGCCCCACCAGCGCTGCTGGGGCATCTCAGCCTGAGCAGGTTTGGTCCCCCCCAGCCAAGCAGTCACTTGGGGTGCTGGATTTTACCAGGGATCGCTGGAAAACTGCCGATGGAAAGGGAAGCACGCAGGCTGGCACGGAGGGGGACGTGTGGCGGAGGAGTTGTGCTCAGCCGGACACGCACCGTGCAGAATCCCACCAGGATCAGGTGCCTCTGCAGTGGTGCAGGACCTCGATCCCTCCCCTTTGGGGGACACAGCCAAATCTTTACAAAGAGCAGAGGGTGCTGCCGGTGCAGGAGGGGTGGGGAGTCCCTCCGAGGCCAGCACACGTGCTCACCGATTTCTATAGGCACGGACGGAGGGGGGGCCCTGTGAGACAGCATCTGCCTTTAATTGCCTTGTTCCCTTTCTCATCTCTCTGCCCATTTTCCCTTTCATGCTTCCGCTGTTGTTTCATCCCACCGTCCACCTTCCTCCCTCGCTCCTCGCACCTCCCTAGGCTTGCATCCCCTCGTCCTTTCATCGCCATTTCAAATGCCCCAAAGGTTTGACTTTTATTTCACTGTGCTTCTTGATTCCCTGAATGTCCCCCACCCCGGGAATAACACTGGGGTCTCCCCTTTCATTCACTTCTGAGCTGAGTTAAAAGAAATTGGATGTTAAACCCACACAAAGCCACTAGCACCCGGATTTCTTTTTGATCTTGACATCCGCAAGTCGTAATAGAACCAGAATCAAAACAGTCCAGAAATTTGGCACAGCGAGGGCTTGGAAGGAGCAGTTAAAAGGAAGATTTCCAGGATTTTTTTTTTTTTTAAATGAAGGTTTGGGGAAAATTTTGCTTTGAAACAATGTCTTGCATACAAAGCCATTCCACCCTGCCAAATGATTTCCAGTTTCTTGTGATAAGCAAGCTGATAAGGGAAAAAAAAAAAGGGTAAAGAAAATGCTCAGCTTTATTTACCATCACTGGGTTCATGTAAACATGCACAAAACCAAACCACCCTTTCACTGGGTGTACGGTCCACATTCCTGCGGTCCCTACTCCGGCTGCCCCTCGGTTTAACCCCGCGAGACGGTGGGAGACAGCCACTTGCACATCGCTCCCGGTCCCCTTCCAAGCACAGGGAATTTTGTTTTGGTTTTAATACATCTAACGAGAGGTTCTTGGCGCAGGCGGCCTGCATGGCTGTCATTCCTGTGGTCTATGAACATATACACTCGCCGAGCTGTTTACACTCTCTGTCCAGAGATATTTTTCTGATTAACCACCAGCAGTCATTGGGATTTGTGTTTGCCCACATGCACAGCTGGGAAGAGCAAACAGCAAACACTGGAGGGGGGCGGAGGGGAACCCTCTGTGTTTCGGCTGTAGGATGCACAATTCGAGGTGAAGTGGCTCCTCGCTGCCGCTTGCATCGTCTCTGCTAACGACCAAGGACGTGACGATGCTCTTTTCAGCTGTTTCACCAGTGCTTTATTGGTACTGTAAATCCCCGGAAGAAGAGCGTGCCTTTGTATCCATCGGGATAATGCATCTATCATCTGATTCAAAACAGTAATTACTGGTTATTTCCTCAGCGCAATCAAGTATTTATCAGCAGTGGGTACTTCTGCACAGAAAATTAGATATTAAAGGGCATTGCGTTACAAAAATCAGCACGCATTAAGTAACTTTTACTTTGAGCCTAAATATATGCTGTAACATCTACCTCCGAGGCGTGTATATTTAAGTGTGCGCACACATCACTTTAATTAGAGCGTTGGTGCTATCAGTAGGAGAAACCAGCAACCATTAACTTCTCATTTTCATTTAAAGCACGCTGCTTCGTAATAAGAAAATCAGATAATGAACAAAAGTCCAGCTCTTCTTTCAGTAAAACCTCATTTGTTTTCATTTCAAAGCCGGCCGCTCTCTTGGTGGAGCTCACCTGAGGGGAAGGGCGCATCCCCCAAACCTTGCGCCCCGACTTCTTCCACCTCCCCGGTTTTGGGATGTTTGTGGGAGCCTGCGCTCCCATGAAGCCAGAAATCACTATCACATAATAAACATCATATTTTTATATAAAAATAGATGTATCGGCTATTAGACACACACCAGGCTCCAGCACTAATTTGTGTACCTCGCTTCTCTCCCACCCTTCGCCCCCGTGCCAACGCTCATCGGGGTGAGAGCAGCAGCTCTGATCTCTGCTGCCATTCACAGCTGAGTCATTTCTTGCTCTTCATTCACGTAACGCAAAGCCTTGGCAGAAGGAGCAGGGCAATAAATAGCTTCAGCTCTGGGTCCGCGTGCCCGTGACACGAGCCCTGCGTCGGTCCCGCAGCCCGAGCAGAGCCTCACCGCCGCCGTTGGCTTGTCCTTGTTCTAAAATCTCTCTGCATGAACCAGATCGATATTATCAGCCAGTTTCCTACTTAGCTGATCTGCCTAAATCACCAAGCTATCTTTTTCAATACTCAAGGTCCCCGACCAGAAAAACCACTCCTCTAGTTACGATTGATTTATTCATTCAGGGGAAGTGCCATGCCCGGCGAGAGCAAAAAAGAAAAGCCACACGCTGACTAGTTATATCTCATTACTGGTAACTAATTCGATGCTTTTCCAGCTTTAACAACTACCTCCAAATTATTGTCTGGTTGCAATGCGATTTCCAAAGCTTTAATCTCGTACGCAGCTCCCCGCGCTGCCAGAGAGAGACTCTGCAGAGCTTTGGTGCTTGAGCAGAATTTGACCCGCAATAAGGATTAAATACAGAAAAACAATAATGCGCCTACGCCTGCCCACCGACACCAACACCCATTTCCCTATGCCAGTGGCGAATAAATACAGGATGCGTTTGCCACTGATGTGTCCTGTTGTACCCGCCTGGGCGCCTCGGGAGGGAAGCTGCTCTCTCTGCTGCTAGACGATACGCAGCCCCTTGTCCCATTTGCCGTGTTTTCACTGATGAAAGACCAAAGCGTGCAAAAAATCAATGGCCTCATGCATAATACAGAGAACAGCGATTAACTCTTTGCTGCGATCCTCTGTCTCCCACCGCCACGACCCTGACTGACTGCAAATGGCTCTCTGCCTCTGCCGGGGCCGAACTCTGCCAATTCTCATCATCGATCAGGCATCCTGCGCCCGTTCGGCTTTCAAAGCTGCTTGAGGTGTCTCTTGCTGTTTTCCCCCTCGCTTGGCTGGCAGACACGCATGGAAGTAACTACGTGTCTAGTCGCATTACGTTCTCCCACCACGCCGCTTATTATTCTAGCTGCGTTTGCAAATCCGATCCGCGGGCCTGGAAGCTCGTAAAATTTGATTTTATGAGCCCAAACCTCATCCCAGTTTGTTCCCCATCATCACCAGACACTGCTTCAGGAGTTAGGGATTTCGTCGGGGTTGCCACACTGTCCAAACTTCTTGTGGCCCTCCCAGCCTCCTCATTCCCACACCACCCTCCTACCACAGACCTTGGCAATGCAAGAATTGACCCACCCATCGGGTTCACCGTGGTGTGCTGAGCGTAGGGGCCCCCGCGGGAGCTGCCTCTGAGCAAAGCTCCGCCTAAATCATCCCTATAGAGGTCAGTCGAGGAGCAATAAAAATAATTGCCTCTGTGAATTTATCTTCTGTCGCGCACTAGACTTAAGAAGGGATGGCCGTTGAGGTGTTTTGCTTGCGTTGCTGAGAGTTAAATGGGAGAAAATGTTAATAATAATAAAAGCAGTAATGAACAGTAGCAGCATCCTTTGGCGTGAGAATTTCTTGGAGCCTTCATCAACCGGGGCCAAATGGCCTCAGCAGGAGGGGGGGTTTACAGCCCCCCTCAAGAAGTCTGTCATGGAGGAAATGGAGCTGGGACCCAAATCCTTCTCTCGGATGCCTCGTGACGAAGTTTGGTAGCTAATGACTGAGCTACTTTAGATATGGTGGTGGGACTACATCCCTGAGTTCCTGCTCTGATGGGCTGAACATTTAATGTCCATAGGTGCATAACCATAAGCCCGGTACTCATATAACCCTACCCAAGCACAGCTACTTCACAGCTTGTCAAAGATGCAATCTTCACCAGGCTCCGGAGGAAAAAATCAAGAGTTTCTAGCGCTTTTTAAAAACCCACACGTCAGTTTGTTTAGTGAAAGGATGCAGGGATGGTGAGCGGGAAGGCGATGGGGCCCCTCGCTCTAGATTAGAGCCAGATGGCCCGCAGAGGTGGGGGAATAGCCTTTGCCTTCTTGATGATGAATGCACAAATCCCTTCTGCAGCTATCTGAACCGTCGTGTTGTGAAATGGATGGTGATTGATTAGGAGAGTATTAACCTTGTCATTTGTAATAGGTCATCCGGTGATTTTATCACGTTTTAATCCATATTTTTTTCATACTGAGCTCCTTCCTAAGGGAAGCACGTAGATGGGAGAGCTGGGGACGGATGGGGGCCAATGTTCAGAGAGTTTGATGATAATTTTTTTAATGCTTGCTTTTTCTGAGTCACTTTTTTTTGGTAGCACTGATGGTGAGGTGGGATGACCATTTCCCAAGATTTATATGACCAAATTAGTGACGTATATTTGCTGATGACTGTGAATTCCCTGTGTCCTTGAGGTGCTGCAGGCTTAAGGGAACAGACAATAGGTAACAGGTTTTTAGGCTCTTGCGCTACCCAAAGCCATGAATATCTCCCTGAAGTCACGAGGAGTTTGCTGTGCCTATCTGAGGGTAAAATCCACTGTAGATTCATTTTGTGGTTTGTGAGTACAGCAATCATTTCTGTTTTATTCACTGTCTTATTTAAAGTGGGCAATGAGCTGTGAATACCCAAGTTAGACAGTTACTTAATTAAGTAAAAAGCATTTTTTCTTTAGTACAGATTTGTGAGCCCAAGCTTGCAGGCACCTGGTGAGATTTTCCAAAGCACCAAACACCAGATTTCCCATTAGTACATCTTCAGGAAAATCTGTCACTCTTCCCTACATCTTCACCGGAGACATTTCAGGCCACCGCTGTTTCCCACCTCTGTTTTCCATCTCTGTGCTGGGTTTCGGTTGTTTTATCAGACCTGAGGCTGAGCAGTTTTCATACGGCTATACACCCTGACGCGATGCTCGGGTGGAAGGAAGGATGTTATTTCAGTTATTTATATCCTTTTTTTCCCTGATTGTGTTGTCTGGAAGGGATGACTGTGGCCTTGGGTCCGGTTTTGGTCCAGGAAGCAACGTCTCCGCTGGAACAAGACCTAAAATGGGCTCCCCCAGTCGATGGGGATAATTTAATGGGGCGGCAACTGTGGCTGCAGAGTCAGACCGCGGCTGAGGAGGAGGCTTGCCCTGCTTGGCTGGCGCGAGTTAGGGGTGCGGCAAGAAGAGAGTGAATCAGGGCAGCCATCAAGTCCCAACTGCATTTCTGTGTCCCTTAATGATGACATTGAGTCCAGGTTGGTGGGTTTCTTAGCTGGATCTGCCACTCCAGTAAAGTGCTTAGAAAGGGGCCAAGCATGATGCTTGGGTTTTGATGAAAGAAGTAGATTAAAAACATGAAGATATCCATTTTTAAGAGAGAAAACCAGAAAAGAGGGAGTGTCCCAGCCTTAAGAGAGGAGATGGGTCCCACCCCGAGCTGCCTAAGAGGCGTTGGAGGTCTGCAGGCACATCAGGCATTTGGAGGCTCAGTCTTGCGCTCGCGTGGTCACTGCTATTACCTGCTGCGTGTCTTTCCAGCTGCATTACAAAGTGAAATGAGCTGAAATTTCCCCAGAAGGTTACATCTGTAATTACCGGTATCTGCACGCCTGTGCTGATGGGGACATTCCCGTCATAGTCTATCATTCCGTGCAAGAGGAGAACTGGACACTATTGCCCTTGGATGGTGCTTTCTGGGCGCTGATCTCAAAGCACGGTGCAATTTTTTAATGCCTTTGGCATCAGACAGAAAAGCAGGGCATATCTGTTCCATGCTCACACCTTGGAAAGTTGAGACATTTTGAGATTAAATAAATTTCTCAAGCCCAGCGAGGAAATTTGTTGGCATGATGATGCACTGAGATGCATTTATGTGCTACATGTCTCAGGAGCAAACTCCGGGATTTAGGGCATCCCCTCCTTGGAGCAGAGCTGTGTACACTGAATTGCACGCTGTACAATGACTGCAGCCTCTCTCCGTTCTGTAGAGAAAAGAGGATTTGCAGCAGCTAAATTTACCTTCAGGGGGAAAGACAACACCAGCCTCTTGTCCCAGATGGAATTATCTTGGGTAACCACATTTAACCCAGGCTTTCACTTTGTTTCAGTTCAAATATCACTGAGAAAAATATGCGTGTATACATGGGAGGTATTTACATAGCGTTTATTTTTAGATTTAACTTAATAGAGAAACAAGAACAAAAAAAAAAAAGGGGGGAAGGGTAGAAATGTATTTCTGAGGCATGCCTGAACCTGCTGCACCTCTTAATAAGATTTAGCGAGATCAATAGGTTGATACAATATTCTCTGGCCTTGCCTAGTTCAAATATTCAGAGAGGAAAGTGGGGCAAGGACGGCTGCAGGTTTTTCATGCCTTCAGACCACTGCTGCAGAATTAGCAGAAATTTCCATTCCAGAAAAAAGGTCAAGCTTAGGCTTTCAGTTAGTGAAAACCCGGCGTATTCAGGAATTTCATATCTTTGGCGGGACAATAAACTTGCAATTCTCTCTCTCTGATGCAGCATTTGCTCTTTCTAAGGGCTTATTCTCATTTTTCTGGGTTTGATATGAGTGAGATCAGGATCAGGCACCTTTGGCTGGAACCATCGCTGCGGTGGTGGCTCAAGGTCTGGTGTGGACTGGGAAGGTTTAACACCGGAAAGGGTGGGTGTTCCCCAAAAACGTCCAGGAGATTTCCAGTGCCAAAGCTCTCCTGCCTCTGCTACAGCAATTGAAAGATGAGTTCAACCCAGAAAGCAACACTCTTCTTGGACTCTTAGCAATGTTCTTTGTTGAGCATATACACTTGGAAAATACTTTCCAAATATTGACTTTCAAATATTTTTAACTATGCTATAGTGTTTTACAAAACAAGCTAAATTTATCCCTTGGTGGTTGTTTTGCAGTACAGGCTGACTCAAGGATTGCTAGGACACGCTGAGTCTGCACTGCTGCTGGGTGGTGTTCTATGGAGGCTTTGCTCCTACCTGATCTGTATGCTCCTACTGAAGATGGAGACATCATTAGCTATTGCTGCAAATGCTTTTTTCCAAATGCATTTCATTAAAACCATTTTAGACACAATAAATAAGGTAATTTACATGAAATCTGAGTAAGAAACCACCATTTTTGGAGTCTGGCAGAAGACAGGACTGAAGGAGGGTGTTGCTGGTGTTGCACATTTGTTATTATTGTTGGTACTTACGGTCTGGATTGTGAGAAACAGATTTTTAACCTGGAAAATAGAGGCTTAGCCCCAGACAGATCAATGCCTCCACCTTTCCCAGGAGCCTGCTGCTGTGCTGCCTCCCCAGCCCCTTGCTCAGTGCTTCTGACCTCGTAGAAATAATTGTTCTCACAAGAGAATACAGCTGCTTACAAAGCATGCTGGAAAGTTTAGGACTGGAAATGCTGGGAAAAACGACATCGTTTACTTTAATGCTAGTAGCTTTAACGTGGAGATACGGTAATTTGACCGATCACATTCATTTTGACAACGGATGCGTTTTGTCAAGATAAAAGAAATAGTCATAAAAATATACCTGTTATTTTGCTGTCAGCCAAAAATAACCTCAACACTAGAGTAGATTAAAAAATGGAAAGAAGTAAGAGCAAGGTCCAAAAAGCATGCATTCTCTGCTAATAGTACGAGTGATCTGCTTTGCTGGAAGTCAGTTGAAATGGAGTTTGAACACCCAGTCTCTGTGCACTTGTTAGGATGTTATTTGCTATACCTGCCCATACCGTCATGCTCTGCGAGGCCACGACCCGCACCTGATTCAGCCTCCTGGCAGAAAATTAGTGAAACTTCGTTGTTTTTCTTCAGTTGGAGCCCACGCCTGTAAGTGATCAAAATAGAAAACCCAATCCAGGCACTCCTGCCCAAAACTAGGGTCTGAATCTCAACCCATCTGCAGACTGTGGCTTCAGTCCCTTCACGTCTGCTGTAACAAAACTGTTCAAAAAAATAGAACAAATAAACTTGTTAAGAGAGATGTCTGGGGTCACTGCACGAGCTGTCACACTTAGTTAGCTCCAACATGTTACTGCAAGGCGTATTGATGGTCCAGCATGGATCAGTCTGGAGGCTGGGACAAGGTACTTTGGAAGGAATGATGGATCCTTCCATTTTTTTCTTGTACCTAAATCCAGACTAAGTTCATCAGAACTTTAAAAAACACAGCTAACAAGGGAAGAAACAGGTACAGGAAAAATCTAAAGTAGAAATTCAGTTTTGAAAAGGATATAACATAGAGAAATTGGTGTATTGCCCACCGCCGTTACCATTGTCTGGCCAAGGGCTCAGTCAGCATCAGATGAGCATGGTAAGACCATGCAGGAGCTAATGCCCACAGAGGTGTCAGGGCTTTTTTCCCACCATCCCTTTTCCAGTTCATCCTTTCTCATCTGAAACCGGCCTTTTTCAGAGTGGGGCTCAGACAAATAACCCAACAACCCAAATAACCCGGGGCGGTGGGACAGAAAACAGCCTCACGGCATCAACCTACCATGACGAGAGCAACCTCCAGGGAGCCGGCGGTGGAAAGCAAAGCAGAAACCCATGATTTCTCTAGTGCTCTCAAATCAATTACCTTTTACTCAACTTTATGAAGCCATTGCATTTTTTCCCTTTATTTTCTCCTCTTGATTAGCCCACGTCCCACCACGGCTCCCGTCTCCAGTTGCCATCTGTGAGCAATCTACATTCCCAGCCTCATCATTAATTTGTGTCATTTCTTGAAAACAGCGCAATCATATACTCGTGGTAAGTATTTCATTCTGATTCAGGAGAGCTTAAAATGCCTCCATGTGTGCCTGCCTGCACCAGCTGAGTGTCACCAGACCACAGCCCTGGCTTCTTTTTATGGCTTGTATGAAAAAGCCTCTGCCTCACGCTCCCCACGAGCCACAGGCCCTTTGCAAGCGCCCAAGCTATGCCCGATTTTTCACTGGTTTGTTTTGGGGTTTTTTTTCCCCACATATGGTATTAGTTTCTCATGAAAAAAAAAAAAGTCAATGACATTTTCTACAGTACAAAAAAAAAGAAATCATTTTCTTTCAGAAGTTCCCTTTTTGGAAAGAAAACAATGCTGTCGAAACTTTTATTTTAAAAACTTTCATTGCTCGTGTAAGCCTGAAAATATTTGGCTTTATTTCAAATGCAACGAAAACAATTTTTGAAACATCCAGATTTACAGTAAAACAGGCGTTCCAGCCTTCAGACAGATCTGGATCCAGAAGGTCCTTAGAAACATTTGGGACAATCCATCCCAGAGACAACAAGCCGCTGCTTAGCCATTTCAGCGGCAAAATAGGGACATTTCTTGGACATCTCTCTGCCCCCCACCACAGGGTTCGCTATGCACAGGCAAATAACTGATCCGTTGAACACAAACCCCTCTCTACGGTAGGATCTTGGACCCCAACACACCTATGCCCCTGGGAAATAAATGCAGGGGAAAGTCTCTCCTGAGTATATAACTTGAAGAATCCAATGTTAGGCTGGTTTTACTGAAGGGTCATTTCTGTAGTGAGATTTCAGACACAATGGGAGACGGGACAACATCTAAGGAAGAAGACCCCACCCAAAGACTACTCAATATTCACCTTGTTGTGATAGGTACCACCGGCTTCTGTGCCTCCTGCTTAAGAAATTCATGTAAAATAGAGACAAAGGGGCGCGCTGCTGCCTTTGACACACATCCATATGTGGCACATGCCGCTCCCATTAACGTAATTAACTTAATTTGACAAACTGCATGGAGCAACAGGCACGGTTGTCTTGGAGCCTATTCGCTCTGTACGGTGACTACTCCCCAAACCATCAACATGACAGAAGAACTCCGTCTAATTAACACTTTCTTAATACCTCAACAAATAACAAACCTGCTGTTGGGAAAAATAGTTTCACACTTCCTTATCAAATTAGGGCAAAATCACTCCTAATGAGCTAAAATCAATTAGTGCGACACCGAAATGAATGTATTTATGCTGTCAGCAAGCGCTATTTGCATAACAGTTTGCAAGGGCAGGGAAGATGCTATAGCTTCTCAGCGCTGCTAATGAGGAGCTGCTGCGGGAAGGTGCTACCAAAGAGAAAATTGTTTTATGCAACCTCCATAGAGCACCCAGGGCCAGAAGCATCACAGGGGATCGTGCAGGATTTTGTTCTCCAAAAAACCCAAGAGCCCAGGTAAATGGGGCCCAGGGGTGCATCCTTCCTGCAGCCCCAGGAGGAACGGGGACGTCCCTGCCGCTCCTCTCCGCCACCACGGCATGCACCGCCTGTGCCGGTGACCGGGAGGAGCTTTCTGGCACCATCAGCACCTTCCCCACGTGCCGTGGTGCTGATGGGGAACTTGGTTCTTCCCTCATTTACCCGGAGAGGTAAAAGCCTCTTCGATGCCTCTTCTGCCCATGCAGGGAAAAATAAACAGCTGAAAATGGTACAGAACAAGACAAAAATGCCTTTATGAAAATCACCCTTAGTTTTCTGCTGTTGTTAAAACCTTTAATCGAATTAGAGGACTGGTTCATGAACAAATGGAACGGAGACAGACGGCAATTGATTTTAATCATATTTATTTTTTATAGCTACTTAAAACATCTTGTTGCAGTTCCGGCATATACAAATGTATTCTTGACCTTGGAGTTAACTGCTTCGAAGCTGTGCTTGTGACTAATGCCTACGTGCCCGTGTGTCTCTGCCTCTCTCTATCTCAATGCCATTATAGTCATGCACGTAGAAATAAATATGTAAGAGGAAGAATGACACAACAGGGACTGAAATAACTGCATGTAAGCTGGTGCAGCTGAAATCCTTACTAAGACACTTGTAGCAAATTATGTCATCTTTTTCTGAATTTAGGCTATCATACAGACAATAGTTGGGTGGATAAATAACTCAACATCCTGCCGCTTTCCCCGTCAGAAGAAAGGATAGACATGGGTCCAAAAAAATAAGTGCGAAGAGAAGCAAACGCAGGGAGGGAGCAGCAGGAGAGTAGGGGCGAGCGGGTTTGAGGAGAGGAAGCCGAAAGGTGGTGGCACACCTGGGCGGGCAGGGCAGGGGTGGGGAAGGGACGTGGTGCGTGAAGCCATCAGCACCACAGACCCCAGGGGATGGTGCTGCTTCCCCTCGCAAAGACTTTACAAGGACCGAGTCGCTCGAAGTCCTTCTGGTCTTCCGCCGAAAGACTTTGGGGAAGGATGCGGTGGGAGGCAGATCAGGACAGCTCCGGTCAGCTCTCTGCACGAACGGGCGCAGGGGAGGTCTGATGGAACAGGCGGTGGGAAAGGAAGAACCAGGTTCATCTTGAACTCCTCTTAGCATATACACGCACATGCTAATGGCTATGAGATCTACTTACTTTTCAACACACTTTCTTCTTTAAAATAGAAATGGTCAATTCTATAGTTTGGGAAAATTTAGTCAACACAAGACAGGACGTTTTCCTAGCAAAATAAAAACAAATTTTCAGACAGGGTAGGGTGATGCTCTGTGATGATCCTCAGCTTTTCACATTCCCAATATATTTTCCTAGGACAAAAATATTGGTATTCACACAAACCCACTAGGCACTGTATTTCCCACACTTCCAGAATCACTCTTCGTTGCTGGTTTTATTTCACTTGGTCTTTTAAAAAGGTGTGTGCATTGAGGAGTGTTTTAATCTCAAAAAACTGAAGCGAACAGTCCCCATTTATTTAATGTCCTTGGAAAACATTTGTAGCAAATATGAAAAATAAGCCAGGCTCTTCAGCAGGGGACACATCTGCATGGGCAACTTTGGAAAAACATGGGGATTCAGCCCGTTTTGCTGAACCCACACCTAAAAAAGAAGTATTAACCGGGTCAGGGTAAAGGCTCCGGCTGCTGCCGGGTGCTGGTGGGTCCTGCCCATCGGCCCCAGGCTGGGGAGCGGATCGGGAACAACTCGGTTTCAGCCAGAGCTCTCCTGCTTTGGATGCAGCCAAAGCAGATGCAGGAATTCCTGTCCTTAAAACTTGTGCAAAGCTGTGCCCAAAGTACGTGTGGGTCACCCGGCTGATTAACTGCTCATTAATTGACATGGGGCTGCAGCAACGTTAGTGAGTTGTGGTTGCAGCATCCCCCAAAAAACACACTGGAGGTCATACCAGAGAAATTTCTCCAGGAATTTCTTCTTTTCTCCTTGAACCCCTCACACCTTTTGGAAATACACTTTTTACTCTATTTTCTGTAGTTTTCTCAGCAAACAGAGCAAAGACTTCATTTTACCTGCCGTAGGGTTTCCATGAGCGTGGATCTGCCCAGGACCATGCAAGCCCCAGGTGTTCCCGGCGTGCTGGGACTGCAGCCCCTCCATTTAACATAGCTTCACGCATTCCCCGGCATCGTACATCACCTCCCACCGCCCCACCAGCAATTTCAGCTGCCTTGCGGGAGCCCCGCCGCCAAAGATAGCAGATCCTCTCCACATGCAGAAAGCACATCAATCACGCGGGAAGCACACAGGTAATGGGCGGCACGGGATGGAGCCGTGGCTCCTGCCCAGCAAACTGCAAAAAAAAAAAAAGCCATAATATTTTAACTTTCTGCTCTAGATACACTCTGCTGGGGTCTAAGGCACTAAGCATGAATCTGTTTCTTATCTTTGCTTTTTATCTGGCAGCCATGGGGAAAGCATTTACTAATGCAACCAATGCACTCAGGAAAGTTTTAAACAGACTTTCTGGCTTTCTGAAGAAAACAAAGACTTTGTCACGTGTTAGCATTAGTGGTTTTTGTCACTAGGAATTTTTGGACAAAGAGGACTCTGTCTGGGCTGGGATTTCTTGGCCAGAGCCGCACGCGCAGGCACCAGAAAGCCCACGCTGGGGAAGGTGGACACCCCGGTCCATGACACATCTGGAGACTCTTGGACAAGTATAGAAAATTCCCCAAATCTTCACAAATGGAAAAGGAGACATTATTTGTCCAAGAAAATTAAAATCAATAGTAGCTTATCGCAGAATTTTACACAAAATAAAGAAAATTCGATGGAAACAGATCTTTCCTCTCACATCACTCCATGGTCTGTTGAAAGCTTTTTTCTCTCTGAAAAAAATGTTCTCGTATTATATCTGGGTCTAATGTATAATTTTTACATTACGACCGGGATTTTTGAAAGATCATCTGAAATAGGGTTGCAGTGTAATCTCCCGGAAAGGATGGGAGTCTGCAAGGTCAGTGAGTAAATGAGATGCGAGCATATAGGCAGCTAATGAAGCAAACAAATATTAGTGAGAAAGGGAAGAAAACAGATAGGTGAATACCCGAAGGACTGAAACCGGACGGCCGCCCAGCCGTGTGGGCTCCGTACAAGCACCCCCAGGCCACGCAGAGCATCCCCCAAGCCTGGGACATGCCTGTCTCTTGGGGCACTCTGGAAAACCCCCTCAGCTACTTCCCAGCAGCTTTTAAACACCTTCGAAGCCATTTCACTTTATACATAGAAAAATTGGCGGGGGGCAGCTCCTCGGCTTGTGCGAAGGAGCTCCAGGGACCCACCCAGGGCCGGACCCACTTGCAGGATAAATAGCTGGAAAAGACGGCGCTGTCGGAGCCAACGGGGCATTAAGGGCACTGAGCAGCTCCTGTGGCAGAGGCATTACCTGCCACAGTAATTAATGCAGGACAAGCATGTTGTGCTGCTGTAGGTGCAGTCGTTCTTCAAATGAGGAATTTATACGGGCATATTAAAGTACAATTTTTCATCTATCACCGCCTGAGGGGAGCACACGAGCCTGGTTTACAAGGAAGAGCTCCACAGGCACCACACAGTGGGCTGTGAATAACAGGATTTTTTTTTTAGATTTTCAGTCTTTAAATAGTTCTACAAGGCAGCGAAAACACCCTTGCAAAACCAAATCTCCTGTGTATCGCACCCTCGTGGTGCGTGGGGATACAGGAGTCCTGCTGGGAGATGTTTGGCAGCTGCTGCTGCTCGAAGCTGGTTTGCAAAACCTTGCAGATGTTTTGCTCACCCGGCAGTGAGCGAGGACGCGCTGGAGCACAGGCACGCTGGATGGGTTCACCCTGGCACTTTGCAGAAGTTTAATGCTCTCGTGTGCGTCCTCTCCTCCAGGGACGCTCCAGGAGTGTTCCTGGATCTGCTGCATCAGGCTTACCCTACACAGTTAATTCCATATTTACTGTCTCATCTTCCAGTCGTTCCTATGGTTGTTCAAAAAATCTGAATCCCTGGCGCGTGATGCACAAAAGTCAAATCTGGTCATCAGATTTTGAACCTCGGATTTGGATCAATGTCTCGTCCTGAGTCTGTGATGTACAACAGCAGCTGTGGCTGCAGCAGGAGGGGACCACGGACTCATAAAGTGTCCAGAAATTAGTACGATGTGACGAGTCTCAGCCCTAGAGGGTATAAGGAGGAAAAACAAACACTATTGCAACTCTACACCCCAATTATCTCAGTTATAGGGGGAAGACTGCTTTTCTTGCCAGCTAAAAAGGAAAAACGAGGCAGTACAAATGCCAGGTCCAAAAGCAGGAGGACATGGAGGGCCCGAGCCAGAAGCCAAGTCACAGTAACCAGCGTGTATGTTTAATATTACCCGGTAAAAATCTACTTGCTGTCACGATAGCCTCAGAGAGGTGTTGCATTTTTTTATACTGATCCACGTTCAGCATGAGACCAAGAGAACGCAGCAAAATGTTTCTTTTGATGAGCTTTCTGCTTTTCCAACCTCTTGGGAACCACAGCAACAAAGCTCCTTTAAGACATTATGATCTTGCATCACGTTGAAATGTCATGGACTACCACAAGACAAATATATCTTTTGTGCAATTTAAATGGCAATCAGGGAGCTATTTTTTCTGATTAATATACGGAAAGTTGGCGGTCACAGCAGGGGATTGATGAGGCTAATCCGTCAATGTTCTTGATAGTGGTACGCTTGATTGCTCCAAGCCAGTGGAAGTGCATAATGACGGGGAAAGGCGGTGATCAGAACCAGGGTACGCCGTCCCTTCTGCTCGAGTCATTTGGATGTTTGCACCCCAGCCGGCGCTATGTGAGATATTTGGATGGGCTCTCAAGAGGGCATTGCTAATGAAATTAGGAGCAGGAGAGGTTATCTACGTTCGTGGGAGATCAGACACAGTCCAGAAACACGACAGATGAAATATAGGATACTTGTGTATCTTTGGCTCTCCATATGAGCAGAGATGAACCTAAAGAACCTCCACACATGAATAGCTCCTGGATGAACTTGTCCTTCCAGTGCTTCTGCAGCAGATACCCGCCTCGGCCAAGTAACCACAATTAAATGCATAAACAACTGTCTCCGCTGTCCTTTTATCAGGGAATTTGTACCCTCAGCAGGGAGCAGGAGAGAGGGTTTGAAGGATTGCCACTGACCACTCTTCCCTCTTACTCTCTGTGGGACCAGGTGCTCGCGGTCCCAGGAGGGTCCTGCCCGGAGTGGCCAAAGCCCCGCAGTTTGCTGGCTCAGCAAGAAGAGGTTAAACGGCGGAGGCCCAAACTTGCATTTTCTTCTCCATCCTTTGAAGCCAGTCTCATCTCTACCTGGGTTTCTCAGAGCTCGTAAAGGTATCAACAGCGTGAGCTACGGGTGTTTAACAGGCGCAGGTAGGCAGGTGGGCAGCCTGCAATCCATCACGCTGCAGTCGCCCACTGCATCCCTGCTGAGAAATGAGAAATTTCATGGCTTATTGAACACCGCAAATAGTCACAACAGGTAAGACACAGCCCCAGATCATTTAATTTTTTTTTTTTTTTAGTTGTTACACATCGAGGAATTCCCATTGTGCCACAGCCTACAAAGCCATCCTTGCTTTCCTCCCCCCGAAACGCAGCTGGCTTGGTGCTCTGAGCCGAGTTAAACAGCAAAGCCTCCCGTGCCCACAGAGAGGACTGCAGCACAGCTCTCCACCCCCTGGAGCTCTCCTCACCTTCTGAAAACCAAGGACCTCTTTGCACTGGCAGCAATTCTACGGCCCCACGTTTGACAGCTGACCGCACACCGTGAGCGGCGGTTGTGCCCCTAACGGTGGCATCTTCCAGTGAGGGCAGCTGGCGGAGGGTCTTCCCAGTTAGCATTTCATTTGGAAAGCTGTGCACGTCTCCCCAGCGCTTGCAGGCTTGCCTGCTTGCTGGGGGCCTTCTTGGGGTGCAATGTAGGGATCAGACCCAGCATTTACTGTCGCTATACCAGCCATACGTACGATGGACACGTCCGTGTTACTTCCCAGGGAGTGGAGAGAAGAAATCATAACCAAAATAGAGCTATTCCTTATTTTTGCTCTTTATGGCGTACAGCTTTCCTTGATGAATAGCCGCAGTTCTGCTTTACCTTCTGACTCCAAAGGCATGTCCAGACAATGCTCTTTTTTGTGGGCTGCATAAACTAGGGAGGAGCTGGCCTTGAACCCCAGTTGTGGCATCTTCTCCATACCTTGGTGTGACTCCTGCCCTCCTACGGAGGCAGACCACCTCCAAAGTACATACATCAAAAGCTCCACCAAACTGCTAAGGATTATTTCCTATTATATTAATTTTTATTCTAAATGCTGTAAACACTCAAATGCAGAAAGTCTCAGACCTACATAATGAACTGAAATGGCTTCAGCTACGTTGGATAAAATTTACTACTATTTGAAATAATACATAGCAAGTGATAACAACAGTGCAGCTAACACTCATGTGATTTCATCTCATTTTTTCTTCAGAAAACAAAATATTCTTAGATTCAGACATCCATCTGGCAGCACGTGGAAGGGTGTGAAAGGGTCACAAGTGCCCTAACGGGTACCAGCGACCCTGGCACGTTACACAGCTCGGCTGCCACTTCAAGCTAATTTTCCAGTCCTGCATTGAAACCATGCAATTTGACTCAGCTTTCCAGCAACTAGATTGCAAGAATGCTATCTGGCATCATATCCTTTCCTCCATCCCTTAGTGCCGTCGATTTTGCAGCACGTTTGGTCGTAATGGCTACTGCCAAGGAAGGGAAATGTCCCACGAGCCCTGGGTCCGCTGCGCCTTGGGTGAGCAGCACTCAGCCCCGGATGGGGTATGCACCCAGCATCGGTTTGCGCAGGCAGGGTGGGACGCCGGCTGCAGAAGACCACTCACCATCTGCTCATTTGCTGGCGTAGAGCAATTCAAAGGGAGGCACAAATTTGTAATGACCTGAATATTTCAATGCTGGCACATTTCTAATTAGTATGGGCTAATTTGCTTTCAGATCTTTTTCTCTCCTGTGAAGCTCAGCCTGCTTTGCAAGACAAATGATCATTTTTCTGAAATACCTTTCTTCCCCTTGGATTGCAAACCAACCAGCCCTAGGGCTCAGCCTCCAGCAGACTGCAACCCTGCCACCTTAAGATAGCTTTGGAAAACTGCAGGCTCCTGCTGGCAAAACCAGCCCTGAAACCCAGGCGTGCACTCCTCCATCCTCTATCCTCCACCCTCTGTCATCTTCCATCCTCCACCCTCCACCCTCCGTCCTCCACCCTCCACCCTCCATCCTTCACCTTCCACCCTGCATCCTCCACCCTCTGTCCTCCACCCTCCACCCTCCGTCTTCCCATCTCCATCCTCCACCCTCCATCCTTCATCCTCCATCCTTTATCTTCCATCCTCCATCATTTATCTTCCACCCTCCATCCTCCACCCTC
>NW_009194986.1:0-11755 GCF_000690835.1 Fulmarus glacialis | reverse complement strand
CCATCTTCCATCCTCCCAGCTTTCCTGAAGCACAGAGCCGGAGGGTGAGCCACACTTGGGGGACGCCTCCTTGACACATGTGACACCGCACACCGCTGACTTGTTTCCTGCTGCAGATCCTGGCGTGGGGTTGTTAGACTTGCCTTTCTTCCTGAAGCACAGAGCCGGAGGGTGAGCCAAACTTGGGGGACGCCTCCTTGACACGTGTGACACTGCATGACTTGTTTCCTGCTGCAGATCCTGGCATGGGGTTGTTAGACTTGCCTTTCCGCTGCTGGAGAAGGATCTTTCCAAAAATACCCCAAACAGAAGAGTTTTGCTTTGTGCTGGAGGAGCATCCTTCCCAAACACGCCCAGCCCCTGTTCCTGCACATCTTGCAGATGGCAGGCACTTTTCCTCCGGGACTACCGGTGGTGTCCCCTCAGTGGAGGGGACATGGTCCTTTCGGTGCCGTACTGGTACCAGCGGTGGGTAACACTGCCTGTAACCACGCTGCAAATCAGGACTCGACGGGCAGACTCAGTACATGCACCCGGTCAGCTCAGACACCGGGAGAGGAAAACCAATTCCAGTGGCCCCGTGGGCAGACGCGTGCCCCTTCCCAGCCCCCTGAGGCTGCAGGAAAACCATCTCCCTTCAAACGCTGCTGAGAGCAGATAAAGTGGGTGGATTGTACCCTGCAGGCACGCACGGGCTGCTGCAGTGTCAGAAACTCGTTCAGCCATTGTCATTAGGGTTTCTAAGCCCTTCGATAAATGAGTGGCCCGCATCTTCATTTTATCAATAGGCTTTAATGCAGTGATCCCGATTATCAGCTGACTATCCAGCCTTATTTTCAACTTATTTTGCAGGGGGAATGATAGTTCAAAGACAAGAAACAGATTAGGACCCAAGTGAATGAAACTGCTGCCCAGATGTTGCTCCGTGAGCAGGGGGAGGAGGGAGATGTCCCCACGGCACAGAGCTCCTCGTGGCCGGCGCGGTCCTTGCTCTGAGCTCAACGCACGCGGGAATTACCAAATATCCCCAGGAGGGACCCCGGGCTAAGCACTCAGCCGCAGAAATATTGGTATGAAAATCAGAAATAGAGGCAGAACCAGCAAGAAAAGCACCTGGCCCCATCCCAGGCAGCCCTGGGGAGGTTTGTGCTGCAGCGGTACCTAAATCCTACCCAGCCCCTCCCGCAGAGGCATTTCTCAATGCTGCTTTAGTTCTTCTGCGCAGCTCGGAAGCACAATCCTTGTTGCATGAGCATCCCTGCACCAGGAGAAATCACCCGCCGGCAGCATGGGTGGAAGGAAAGCTTTCCCCCCAAAAACCCCGCTCGCGTGTCCCCAGGCAGCTCACCTCCGCAGCTGGCAGTGTCCTCAGAGTTTAAAGCTGTAACATAAGAAACAGTCGTAACAGCTCTGTAGACCATAAATATGATCCTACAGAGCCACAATTAAGCATATGACCCATCAGAAAATATTTAATGCTTGCAACAGGTTTTCCTTCTCAGCCCCACTAGATAAAGAGATACTGGTGGGAAAACCCAGGGAGGCTGTTGCTGGAGTTCAGCAAAAGGGCTAATGAGACAGCAAACAATGCTCCTTTTAGGCCCTGGGCTTCAGGAGTCCCAAATTCCCAACATTAGAGCTAACACATTTTAAATTACTTCCCAAATCCCAGCCCTGAAGTCTGTTTACATCTTGGAGAGCAGCCAAGAGGTAGCTTAACGTCGGTAACGAATCCGTGCTGAAACAGGACGCCTTCCCGGCAGGGCTGCCCCCGGGTTGTCGCTGGGGCTCCAGCCCTCGGCCCTGAGCTAACGGGGGGACACGTTCGGCTCTTCCAACACCCGAACCCGGCTGTTCATCCCCGGCGGTGATAAAAGCACGCACAGCCGTGCCCCGGCCACGAAGCACGGTGGTAGGAAGGATGTTGGGCACAAGGAAGCAACACAGCAAGTCCTTCAGGTCGAGCCACGCACCAGGGTAAGTAAGGGTTGACCGAGGCCAAAAGACAGCTGTGCTTCTTGGAAGTCCCTGCCTCTGCAGGGGAAAATTTAATACAAGTCTTGGGTTGGGTTGGTTGGGTCTTCTTCTGTGAAGGTGGTGAAATTTGCCTGCATTAAGGGCCAAGTTAGATGACTTTCATGATCACATCTTCTCGTATAAGGAAGAGAATGGAGATGGTTCAGAAACAGGGGAAGAGAAAAACCGCTTTGGAGACAAAAAAAAACAGAAAAGAGCTTCCAATTTTCTTGTGCATGTTAAAGGGAGGAGAGCTGTTTCTCACGAATCTTATCAGATCCTGCAGACTTAAATAATGGTCATGACCAATGTTGTTTTTTCAATAGGTTTTGATGCCTCTGCAATTCCTATTTTCTTCTGCTATATGGAGGTTTATATGTTTTCAACAAAAAAGTTTACGCGTTACCTTTATGCAGAAGCAGCGCTCCAGCATTTACCTACCATCGCAACACGCCGAGTCTAACCAAGTCATTCAATATTTTCCCCTGGGAGCTGGGGCCATGTTCCCCATCATTTCTTACTCTTCACTGTAGCCTTGGGTGACTTGGGTGCTGAAGTTTAAATATTTGCCAGTTTGTAGGAAAATTCAGATTGTAGCTCTGTAGTTGCTGTGTGAGACTATGAATTCACATCCCCTCATTTGCATGGACGTACTACTTGTCAGGGCACTTGAGATGTAAAAAAGAGGCTTCTTCCAGACCTGGGTTATGTTTCAGCCTTTTCACCTACATATTTTGCATGCATTAAATAAGGTATTTATTGGCTTTTGTCAGACGCTCTGCCTTACTCATCTTCCGTCAATGTTGCTCTGAGTGTTTTAAGCTGTTTATAAATGAGAGGACTAAAAGGCTTATACATTTGTTGCTCAAGGCGCTCATCAAAGATGTCAAGATACCTTCTCAGATGTATTTATTTTTTAAAAATTCAGTATATGGGAAGTATATAGCTACATTTCCAGAGTCTCAGGTGGAAGCTGGACAGAAAAAGATACGTGTTGGCAGCCAAACACCACACTGGGGCTGGACAACTCAGAGTATGATAAGGTGCAGTATGAAATACTTACCCTAGGACATGGAGCTGATACAGCAATCTGAAATCTCATACTTTAGAGAATTAGGTCGTCTAAGGTATCCCTGCTGTCGGTGCAGAACTGCTCCTTATATTTTTGAGTCCGTCCTCCAGTGTACCATTAAATAATACAATTAATTGGGGCTGTACGCAAAGATATCACGGAGGCTGTTTTGGGACATCCAGAAGCAAGAATGATTTCTCCCTTCCCTCATATTTATTGATACGAGACCAGTTTATAACCAGTGGATTGAGGGGTGCCATCAACAAAGATGGGCACCTTCCAGTTTACAGCCCAGAACTGCATTTATGCCCCAGCTCATTTCAGCTGTAAGGCTTCTTGGGGGCCCAAATCCTGCAAAAAAGAAAAAGATTCCTGTTGTGATTCTTTCTTCCGGCATCAATTTATATCCATCCGCAACGTCTAAGATGACCTTCAGTCTCTCTGAACTTTTCCCTGGGGAGCAAGAGGAAGAGGCATTTGCATGCCCGACCCTTTTTTCCTGACATTTGCTGGCATGTGATAGAGCTTCGTTAGTTCTACGTTATTTATTTGATCTTATGATTTTTATCCTTGGTTTTGATTGCCCAATAACACTGGAAATTATTTTGAAGGCTACAAGGGGGTTCTTCATAAATAAGAAGCCTGCCACCTGACCCTCATTATTCTCTGGTTCCTTCTGCAGCGTTTCATTTTATGTATGCAGAACATGAGTGAAAATATAAAGGGGAATAAACCACGAGAAACGATGTCACGCAGACAAGATGCACACGCCTGCTTCAGCTTTCATGTACGGGAACGCCGGTAGCCCTCAGATGTCTACAGCAGCTTTGCATGCCGAGTTGTTACAGCACGCTGGCGTGATCAATAGCACCATTAATCTTTTATATGCTGCCTTCTTCCATGCCCACTCCACAATTAAAAACTCGGAGCAAAAAAAAAGCTGCCAAAAAAAAAAAAAAACTCCAACCCAGCAGTGGGTGCGTTGGGAAGGTTTTGGTGGAGCTGGCAGCAGCGACCGCGCCGGTGACGGCACAGCCCGAGCGTGAGCAAATGACGCATTAGTGAGCTAATGGCATCAATTACCGTATATCGTGCTCTTTAAGTATTATTATAAGTGTTATTTAAGAGACGCGCTGTTCTCAGATAGATCCCCATCTCCCTCAGGAGACGGCTGGAAGCTGAGGGGAAATGCACCAAGTAGAAATGACTTTATTTAATAATCTTAAGATTTAATGACAAAGCACGGCATGTGGAAGAAGGAAGAAAAGGGCAGGGTCATGACACTAAAGGCAAAAAGGACAAGAGTAAGCAAGCCTGGGATCTTGCGGGAGAAACAAAGCCAAGGAAGTATGGGATATTTTGATGGGAACTTTTTCCAAATAAAACAAAGCAAATGCTAAGTTCTTACTTAAATGCAAAGCCCTCATCTGACAACTTCCAAATCAAAAGCCAATTAGAAAATAAAATAACCCTTCATGTTTTTAAGCTGGGAACGACCCCGAGTTACAGGTATGGCACGCAGACGCCGTGAGCCCTGTCCGGGAGGAGCTGAACCAGCAGGGATGCTCTAAGCGTGAGCAGCATTTCCAACAAGTAGTAACGAGAGAGAAAGGCAGGGTGAATGCGCTTTAACTAGTAAGATTCACAGTCTGTAATGGCTTAAATTATACCCCCCATAAAGCTGGGTGGGGGTAACACCTCGCGTGGGGCTGCGGCTGTGATTTATGTTCCTGATGCTGCCCCAGATGGAGCTTTGGGAAGGGCTGGGCTCTCGCTTCGCTGCTAGGCTGAAAAACCGGGAGGGAAAAATCACTTCAAGTTCATTCCCTCCTTCATTGTCAATGTTAAATTAGATTTTTTTCCCATGAAAATGAAGTAGTTCCACAACGTCTCCTCGTTGGCATTTTAGGATTAAAATAGGCAAATAAAATGCTGTCTTGAAACCGAATATCAGAATGATGGATTGGGAAATGCTGAAGCAAACTTTACAGCCCCCCAAAATACCTTGGTAAGTCACAGAAGACTGTGCAAAAAATGTTGATGGATCTGATTTTACATTTTCTCTGAGGAGGAAGTATTTGACCCACAAATTGCACGCAGCTCCATTTGGGAAGATGCAAGGACCGTGGTTCAAAGCTGAGTGAAAATACTTTGTCTCGCCGCAAAGCGGCTTCCTACACCTGCAAGGCAATAAAACGGGAAAATAAATGTCACGTACAGGGAAAAACAAACATAACAAACACCAAAATTCAGCCTCATTTTTTTGCAGTGGAAACAGTTATGGCAGCTCTACCTGAGCTCCATGGATTGGCTTCAAAATAGAGAGAAGATGCTCCTGTGGACCAGAGGAGGTCCCAGCCTGATGTCATCCCCCCGTCCCCTCCCTGGCCTTTGCATCCCCACAACCTGCCTGCCTTCCCAAAATGCCTGCAGAGACATTCACTTTGCATATATGCAAAAAAAAAAAAAAAAATCAGTATTTTCCCTGCTGGAAACACCAGCTGCCTTCGCCTTTACTGCGCTCGACGATGATGTTTGCAAATAGCAGAAGCTGCGATAAAACGAACGTCATACGGACAGCAACACTTCAAAGCAAAGAATTAGTCATTAGGACTTTTGAGAAATTTGGATTGATTAGTTTGAAACACGGTACGAAAAGATCTGAACGCGGTATGCTTCTCTGAACCAAGACGGGCTGCTTCGCAGGGTGGAGTAATGTCATTTGGAGTAACAAGAGCAAGGCTGCTCGGAGGGAGAGCGCCTTGTTGGCAAATACACCAAAGGTTGGGTGGATTTGCATGGAGCTGTCATTTTACTGTCGCCCTTAGGTTAGGAAAAGACTAACAACATCCCAGGGTACCATTCCCAGCTCAGGGCTTCAGCTGAACTGCTAAAACCAGAGCAAGAGGAGCAATTTTAGCTCCTGCTAAAATTATTATTATTTGCAATTGGCCGCATTCAGCGTGCAGCTTTTAAACCTTATTTCCTATTGTCGCAAGGTCCCTGGCTGGGCTGTTTCAGATGCGCGGCTGTATCGATTCGCCCGTACCGCCCCCCTCCCGCGGCTCCGCCAGACAAAAGGGCTCATTTCACGCCCAGCTGGATTCGCTTCGGGGAGGACGCTCCTAAACGGGCTCCCTGGGGTCGGCCACGCACCGCTCAAAACGGTATTTCTGGGAAAATAAAGTAATTCGCAATATATTTAGTGATTAAACCTGGGAAATAGCTATAATCTATCTGGGGGTTTTATTTTAAAAGGGGGGATTAAACAGCCTTGGAAACCCTATTGGAAAATCCTACAGCAGTGTGTAACAGGAGGATAACTCCCACCCTCAGCCAGCCAGGGCAAACTGGAGGTCGGACGGGAGAAATAGGGATCCGGTTCTTTGTCCATGTGAGCCATGATGGGGAAGACACTTCGGAAATGATCAAATAACAAAAGTGATTTAATTTGCTTTCCTAGGAAAGAAACTAGCCCAGAGCTCACCATCCTGCATCCAGGAGGGGTCTGGCTAGCAAGGTTCGGGTGGAGCGAGCCCACCTCCCGGCGCTGCAGCCCCCAGCGTGTTATTGCCTCTTGTCTTCAGCCAGGCTCGAGACGCGCTGCTGGAAATTTTAACAAATTCACAGCCCCAGGGAAAGTTCTCCTGTTTGGGAGCATCGTTTCTGCTCTGACACCCACAGGGTGCAGGCTCAGCACCTGCGAAGCCTGGCTCCATCCCCACCGCCGCTGTGCCCCACAGCCTTCCCGACCATGCTCGGTCATTTCTGAAAAACAAAAGTCATGCAAAAGATCCTAGAGAGGCACCAGAAATCATGTTTTCCTCTTTTCCTCTTTTCCCCGCCCCCCCAATATGCTCAAAAGAAACCTGGGGAGGTGACTTGGAAAGACACGGGCTGGAGACAAGCCAACAACATCTTTGCAATAAAAATATATTTGTGATAAAAATGTAAATGCAGGACAACGGTGCTCTCTGAAAAAATTCTTGCATTTTTTGGCTTCAGATGCAAAGCCCCTGTGTTAATTAAGCCAGGCTGCAAATGATCACGGTGGACCTTTGCAGTGTCCATCCTTGTTAGCAGCCCACGTGGCCCCCGCGCACCCCACCGGCCGAGGTCAACTCATGGCGTACGGTCGAGCGAGATGAAACCTCCTCCTGCAAATGTCAACAGAAAAATCAAAGCGGGAAAGACGTTACCAGCACTGGCGCAAATGAGAGATTATCGCATTTCTGCGGCAATAACCTGAAGATAAAGGCAAAAATTCAAAGCAAGCTGATAGTTTATGTTGCTGTAGGAGAACCAACGTTAAATAAATTCATCTTCGGCAATGACACATGAAGCGAGGCATGACCTCCAGACTATCCGAGTGCTTACAACAACACAAGGACACTGATGAATTTGAAGCAGACGTCACTTTGACATATGAGAAAATCCAAGGGATTCTGATTACAATATGCCGTGAAGCCATAATTAAGGCCTTTATGGCAACAAAGAAAATTGGATTACATTTTTTCAGTGCTAAACAGCCAGAAGATTGCAGGAAAGCCAAGAGTATAGAGCGTAACAAGCCTTAGACGTCTCAGACAGAACACAAAGACATGGGCAATTGCAGGATATTTTTAAGCAGTCTTGTGTTTTTTGAAATGATATAGGACAAAACCCCTGAGTGGCAGCAGAGGAAATCATACCTTCATTTCCCCCTGGTCTCTTCGTACTCCATTTTTCATAAGTAACGTGCGTCATGTACATCAGAGGAACTCTAAATGCAATCCGCACGTACCATGGTTTCCTTCGATGCCTCCGCAGTAAGAACAAAGTTTTCCATCACTGCTTTATTTAATTGAATACCTCACCCACACCACAACGCAGGTGAGGAATGCTGAAAATCCCCGATAGGCACTGCAACCGCCTGAACTCTCCATCCTTTAAAACACCAAACCAACTCTATAAGAACCAGAATCGCCTGAATTAAAACAGCATGTGAGAAGCAGGCACGGGGCAGCTCTATCAAAATTTGCATTAATTTAAAACCCTTTCCATTGCGTTAATAATAAATAGAGCTCGTGTGATGGGGAGGAGCTTTTGAGAACCTGCCCGTGTCTCCTCTTGGCTGCCTTCCTCCATCAAGCACGTCAGTATCTGCTCCCTCCTCTCCATCGTTTCAAGAAGGTGGTTCACGGTCAGCAGTTCTCATTTTTGGTTTGCCGTGGTCAAAAAGCAGTGATTTGGCTCTTGCCAAAATGTCCTCGTCTATGTACGTCCTTGCTCTGAACGCAAATCCAAAACTCAGAGCAAAGCTCAGCCAAAACCACTGATTTTCCTTGGTTCTTTGTCAAAGCCTTGTCAAACTTCACCAACATTTTGTCAAAAATTCCTCCCAACCCTTGTCAAAATGTTGGCTGATTTTAGCACAAGACGTTAAATTACAAAATGATCTCAAAGTAGGCAAACTGTGTAAAACCGTACCGAGGCACCCTTTTTTACAACAAACCAACAGAGTAAGAGTTATGTTTTACATAATACGGCGCTGCCACACTTCCAACCGCTTTAAAAAACCCACTTTTTATGTTTCCGCCACGGTCCCTTGACCCAGGTGACCACCTTATCGCGTGGCCCCCATGCTCTGCATCCAGCTGTGCCGCCAGCTGTGCCCGTTGAGGAACATGGATATCGGAGGCATTGCAACGCGTCCTCACCACAGTTCGGCTACAAATCTCAGATACCCAAAGTAAATAAAACTATGTATTCTCAAGCCAGAGAATAAAAATCATCTTACTCTTCAGTTATACAACAGATTTACCGTGCACTTCATAAAACATGAATATCATTTGTTTTAATAAAAGGAAACCCACCAGGGAGTTGGCTTCACCTCGGCTCTCAATTCGTCGTTTGCGGGTTGCATTTTGCCAGGTTTCTCAGCTGATGGTACATCAGTCACATCCGATCAGATCACAAACAACGCTGTCGGCATTCTTTAATACTGTTTTTTCTAGTATTCTCCATCCTCTCATACTCTTTCATAAAAAATATGAATGTGTCAAAGGCTTTCCAGATTTATATTGATTTGCGAGAGATCATAAACATTTCATCTCCTTCACTTCTCTTCACTGAGCAAAAAGGGCTGTGAAAAATTTCATTCCTACTGTGGTTTTTTTCTCAACAGAATTCGCGAATATCCTGGTGAATATCCAGGTCGGAAATAACATCTGAAACACCTTATCAAAAAGACATGAATTTTATCAGATTATTTCAGTGGATGACCCCATCGCTGCTCAGATTTCAAGACAGAGTTTATGTTGTTGTGGTTTTCTTTTGTTTGCTTTTCTAAATGGGACTCGGATAAAGAGAGAGGTTGTATCAGCACGGGGCAGGGGGAGAAAGTGTGCAAAACCTCTCCGAGACCTCCGAGGTGCCATCTCCTGTGCTCCCGCGGGACCCATCGGCGTCTTGCAGCTCCTCCCCACTGCTACATCTACCAGGTCTCGGCAAAAATTAATTGCAAGTCTGTTCTTCCCACTTGTTTCCTTCTGTGGAGCATAAATTGAGATTAATTAAAAATTAGCAGAAGAACAGTGTTTTGGGAGGAATGAAATGATATATGAATTCTGGATGAATTTAGCAAATTCAGAAATGGCAGAATGTTTCCTCCTGACGCTTCATTTCAAAATGGCAAAATCGATTCACTTGAAAAAGAAGAGAGGTTAAACAGCAAGATTAACCAGCCCCAAAATAGCCCCCCCAGGTTTCATCTAGGATATAATGAGATGGTTTGGGTTGACCCTGAAGAAAAAAAAAGAAATATTTTATTTCACTTGAATCTACTTTCTCTCAGTTTGACTATTAATTTTTTTTAAAAATCCATTATCCATCCAGCTTTACTTTGCTTTCAGTATGAGCAAACTTGAGTTACCTGGAAATCTAATTTCTTTAAACATTCACAAGTCATGAATTTTTATGATATAGCAAAATTTTGGGGGGTATAAACTCCCCCCAAAACCACCACCGACAGAAAAACAAAGCATAGCCAGAAGTGTTGATTTGGAAGTCAAATAGCTTTGAGAAAATGACATCAAATCAGAAGTAATGTCAGGATGTCAAACGTGTACCTCAACCTATATTGGAGTCAATTAAAAAAAAACAAACCAAAACCTACTCTGGGTTTATAGAAAAATGTCAGAGCTGAAGTTGCTGGGTACATGTTAAAGTATGTTGAACAAAACGGCCTTGTGTGTTGATGAGCCATAAAAGTATCTCCTTTAATATCTATAAAATGAAGTAATAGGTATTTTTCTCTTTTCCTCTTCCAGTATGGAGCCTGTTCAGTCCTGCCCCTGCAGGAGCTTCCCGCGGGGGAGCAGGGATGCAGCATCAACCGCCGAGGCTCGTTCCCTGCACGGGCCAGGTCGGTGTTTGGGACGATGAGCAGCGACCATCAGCAGCATCTATACCCTCTCAGGGTGCAGGGTTTTTGCGTAGTTCAGAGTACAAGAGCCCGAGGTGGGCAGCAGACCCACAGCCTCTGGGAAGCCTTCTGGTCACTGGCCACCACCAGATGCTGGGACATCCTGGGAACCCAGGACCCAAGACCACCAGAGGTTTCTCTAACACCAACTACCTCCTCCATTAGATGTTTAACCCGGCCTTTAGTCCCTAATTCAGCCCATTTTGGTTACTGGTTAATGTGTTTGTTAGTGGTCGCCATCATTAAGCACATCCCTCCGTGGCAGCCCCCTCCACGCCGACCACACGGTGCACGGGGACCAAAAGGACCTGACAAAAGAATCACAAATTTCTTCTACGGCTCCATGTTTTAATTTTCCAACTGAAGCTCATCCCTACTTGCAGACCCCATCCCATCTACCCTCCACCGTGTACCACCACCCGATCTGCCGCACAACACCTACGGCCAGAACCACCAGCTTCCCGCAGGATAGCCCACCCAGCCCTGCCGAATCCTGGGTAAGGGTTTCCCAAGGAAAAGGAAGGTAATTGCCATCGCTTTATGATTCATTTAATTACCTTGTGTTATGAGGATGATTATATTTGATTCACACAAAAGTGACTCAGATTACACACAAAATTATTAACTGATAAAAAGAGAATATATTCTCTGTCATCAAATTTGCATTGCAAGATTTTTTTTTTTTTTTTTATTCTCAACCGATATTCTGCTCTCGGGAAGGATGAAAACAAGCTAAATCTTAATGATAGTCATTCTGGGCAGGAAAATTGAGACTGCCCCACTCCTTTACACATGGACCCAAAATGAAGGTCTCCAAAATCTTGAACAGGGGTAGGAACGATTCAAAGCAAAGAGCAGCCTTCTCCCACGCCCCCACAAGCTTTCTGTGCAAGAGCGTTGAGGGGGTTGCGGGGAAGAGGAGGCTCGGAGAGGGGGCAGTCGCGCTCTCTTGGCAAATTATTTTTCCTTCTATCTCCGAACCAATTTCAGGAATCCTTCTGGGTACAGCTGAAACCCTTCCAAGCCAGGAAAAGATCGGTTTGACTTTTATTGCTTCAATTAATCAGCATGGTTTTTCCCCATCCCAAACTGCTATTTCTAACCTCCGCATTTCAACAGCGTATCGGAGAGCTCGGCTTCGCAGGAGTGTTTGCCTGCACACGTGCAAGGAGCCAGCAGCCCTCCCGGCCCTGGGGGGGGAA
>NW_009194985.1:13136-13368 GCF_000690835.1 Fulmarus glacialis | reverse complement strand
GCTCACACCGGGACGGGGTGAAATCCCGGGGGTCACCAGCAAACCTGGCACAAGGCTGGTGCCAGGACAGGAGCCCACGACGCAGCGGGGGGGAGACGGGAGGTTTAAAACGCTCAGATCAGCAAAGGACCCCACGAAAGGAGCTGCAAGACGTACACAGGAGATGCTGTGGTTTGCGTTAGTGTTAAAAATGTGGGTTTTTTTCCAACTGCGTTTAAAAAGCCAAATGATC
>NW_009194985.1:12593-12802 GCF_000690835.1 Fulmarus glacialis | reverse complement strand
CACCGCACGCCCCGGAAACACCATCACCCTCCAAAAAGCGGCCGGCAAAACCTCCCAGTGCCCTGCCCGGACCAGCGACTCCGACCAGTCTAAGCACACACAGCATCCAGTATGGGCTGCAAGGTTTCCTCCCTCCAACTGAACCACAACAGAAAGCGTAAGCGCGGTTCGGCGGTTTCCCCGAAAGCCAAACCCAAGGGGCTCCTCCC
>NW_009194985.1:9672-12514 GCF_000690835.1 Fulmarus glacialis | reverse complement strand
CCCCGAAAGCCGAACCCAAGGGTCTCCTCCAGCCTCCCTCTCCCGGGGAATGCCGGCGGACGCGGCCATGGGAAGCGCTCCCTGTCCCACGAAGGGGTCGGCCGTGTGCGGTTTCCATCCCAGCGGGAGGTCGTGGCATTTCAAACTAAATCCAAAGCACTGGGGGAATGGGAAATTTCCCAGGATTTCACATCAGGTGTGGTTTGTTTTTTTTTCCTTCTCTTCCCAAAACCAAAACTCGGCACCGTATGTATTCAGACACCAGCATGGGGTGCCTGTGTTCAGGATAACCGGGAATGGGTACCCGCGTGCTGGTTAGGAAACCGAACCGTGCCTCTGCTTACTGCGGGGAGCGTTCTCCGTCCCCCAAGGAGCCACCAAGCCCCCGGCTCTGCCCTGCGGATGCAGACCGGGCTCTGTCACTTAAACCCAACGCACCGGATCCGTCCTCTCCCCTACAGAGCTGGAAGCTGGTGAGCGATGCCGCGGCTCAGACGGCTGCGGGGCACCCAGCACACCCAGGGCGGCAGCTCCAGCGACGCGGGGAGACGCGGTGGGACATCCCTGAGCTCTGATCTTTCTCCCGAGCATCCGCTTGCTCCGGCACGGAGCCGCCATCGCTCCACAGCGGGCAGCAGGAGGAAGGCTCGCCCGCTTGTCCCCTCTTCCTCGCGGGCTGCTCTGCGCTGGGTTATCCCCGGCTCTGCGGCGCGTGCGTTTAACGTCGGTGAACAAAGCGCTCCCTGTTTAAATCGCTTTTCAAGATTTCCAAGGAACGGGGACCGAACTATTTCTTCTACAGCCTTACCCTCATCTCCCCGAATTAACTGGGTTTAGTGGGACGAATTCCACTTGCCACTCTCGGTGAGAAAAAGGGAGATGGGAAATGCTAGTAAATCTGCCAATTTTAGTGTTTTGGACTGAGACTCTCCAAAAGGCCAATTTAAAAAGATTTCTCACATGATACTGCACAACAGAAAGCCCCTTCCCTCCCCCCGCCCCCGGTACAGTCCCGTTTGGGAAAAACAGTGGTAACAGCACAGAGAAACCCCAGAAGCGATCAGAGGGGCTCGAGCTCGGCCTCTCCCATGCCTCGGGCTTCCTAACGCCGCTCACGGAAACTCTCTTGGCCGATGGATCTGATGCCAGAGAGCGTTTCCCCGCGGTGCCAACCCCTCGTCCGAGCGGAGCCGCGCGGCGCAGGGAGGGAGCCCCCCGGCCTCCATCCTCCTCCCCCCGGCCTCGGTTTATCCATTTGCAACAGCAATTTTTCCAGCTGTGTTTTGGTTGGGTTTTTTTTTTTTTTCTTTTTTGTACTAGTTTTCTACAAAATAGCTCCCCACCTGGACTCTTCTCCCTTGTTCCCTCTCAAGAAACAGAGCAAATTCTTGCAATGATGCGCTAATTGGAAACTAATTGGATCAGACCCCCTCAGAGCTTTGTTCAAAGCTTCTGCCGGCGAGGTCCCGATACTCAGGTCTTGCCTCCCATTGGCAAATGCAATAAAAACCCCCACTGCCTCCACCACCCCGGCACCAATTTCGAATGTTGCTGTTAAAAATACTCCCCCCACCCCTCAACCCTGGGTTTTTTTATTCTATTTTTAAATTTTGATCCCTCTCAGTGCAGCACCTGCCCAGGAGCAGACACCCTTCCCTAAACCACTTGCAATTTTTTTTTTTTTTGAGATTTAAGTTCTATTTGAATCCAACATTTAGTGTTTACCCCTCGGCGCAGTTGTAAGTTTGTAGCTTTGTTTCAGTTGATGGAGAACGGTGCCCTGCCTGAGAGATCGCACGCGCCGGAGCACGGAAAGCTATAGGATGATACAAGGCTTTTTGTCCTTAAAAGGATTCTCCGAAGCGGGCACTCCAACCAGCAGTGGGTCGTTCCTGGCATGTTGCTCGCAGTAATTCATTAGCTCAGAAGATGCTTTCGAGACCTAAATGTTGCAAGAAAGCAGAAGGTTAGTGAGAATATTCAGGTGAAGGTGCAGAGCTCAGCCCACGCAGTACCACCGACCGCTTCCCAGGCTCCACGGGGAGGAAGAGAACCGACGTTCAGCTTTTCGTAACAGAAACTTTATGGCGATGGTGAAAAATGAAAAGGGGTAATGGACATGGGAAAAAAGATTGTAAGGTCTGACACAAATAAAGCGATGAGTATGGGAAAAATACTCCCAGCTGAGAGCAAGAGATTTAAAAGGAGATATTATTGTCCTCAGTTTTAAGGGCTTTGGGATAAAAAAGAAAGGGAATAAAGCCTGCTTGAGAGTGGCCATCCTCTGATGTTAAAAATGGAGGTTTTGAAACCGTTAGAAACTATTACTTAAGGCTCTGCTTATTTTAGTTCAAAGACATCTTCTGGGAACTGAGAGCCCAGAGCAGCCCGGCAGAGAGGGGACCAACGTGGCTGCTCTGCCTGGCAGCGAGGAGGGCAGGAGGCACGGATAGAGTCCAGGCAGGGAGGTGCCAGCAGCTTCGGAGACCAACAGCAGCCCCTTTTTATTTTAATTAACTTAATAGCTGGTTGAACATAAGGCAAACACAAAACAGACGAAACCACGCCGCATCTGGAAGGCCCAGATGTGACCTGTTGCAGCTGCAGACCCTTACGGCAGCAGTTCCCTTCTTGGGAACTTCGCGGCTGCTTGGCACCGGGGCAACTCATCCCTCTCAGCCGAGCTGAGCCATGATTTAGGGGGACAAAAAGCACCTAAATGCCACCTCCCCGCTCCCCCGGCTCCGGCTCTGCTGCTCTCGTCGCAGCACTACCGGGGGTCACTGCGCTCTGCAGCCTTGCAGAGGATGCTGCAGCACACGGCTGCCCGCAGAGAGGTGCC
>NW_009194985.1:4880-9641 GCF_000690835.1 Fulmarus glacialis | reverse complement strand
GGAAGTTGCGGTCCCCTGCCGTCATTATTAAACCTTTCAGCAGCGACCGAGAGCGCACCGCGAGGAGGAGAAACGGCGCTTGCGACAAAACCCCAGTTCTCTGCAGCTTTGGGCAAACCGCTTAATCTGTGCTTCCACACCACAGGGTGGGCTTCCTCCTCCTTTTTTTGGTGTCTCCTGGAAGGGCAGGTCCAGAGACTGCATCAGGCAACGCGCTTTTGTGGCAGTCTCTAGGTATTATTGCAATACTAAGTATTAAAGTCCTAACCAGTAATGAACACTTCTAATGAACACCAACTGCTGCTGGCCTGCACTTAAATATACTTATCACACACATTGGGAACCCACAGCAAAACTGCTCTGCAGAGACAAGGTCAAGGCTCTACCTTAAACCTATTACTCACATAAGACAGTAATTACTCCTAATCTCAGAGCAAAGCAAGGGGAAAGAGATTAGCTTGCCGGGAGCGCGGCTGAACCTGTTATGAGAGCAAGTGGCCTGGAAACCTCCGCGCTTCTCTTAAAGCTTCAGCTGTGTAAATGAAGGGAAGGATGAGCCAGACGCAGTCGCTAGAAAAGGCCTGGCCCTTCTCTAGCAGATGTACGGGCTGCTCGGGCTGGGGAGGAGACAAATCAGAGCGCGGTGGCAGGGCTCTGCTTCGACCGCAGCGTCGGGTGCTCCGTCAGACCTCGCAGGGAGGAATCGGAGGGCATTCCTCATGCCGCCGCTCTCGCTGCTGGCACAGCTTCGCCAACAGCAGGGCAGCTCGTTCCCCTCGTCTCAGAAGGGTATTAGCTCATTTAACTGCAGGCAAACGCGCGTCTCGCCAACCTCAGCTGCGAGGTAGGGAGAGCAGGAGCCGGAGGAGCAAGCACTCGTTTGACGCTGTACTTAGGAGCTGGCTGGCTTGGCACGCTCGCCGAGAGCTGGGTTTGTGGATCACGGCTTTATTGAAAGCTCGCCCAGACAGCACGTCTTCTCCACTCAGCCTAAATAGCAGCATGTTGTGGTCCCACCACTGTTGTTCTTTCCTAGCAAAGCATTTAAGATAGTCACAGCTACAAAGGTCGGTAAGTATACACACACCCTCCTTCCTCCTCGGCGTGCACCGTTTGGGATCCTGGAGCTGAGACACGGTAATTCTTAGGAGAGTCAGCAACGGCTGTGCTGGGGGAAGACCTGTAATTTATTTTGCCTTCCCTAAAATGGCCTCGCTGATGGGTGCATCACTGGAGTCTGGAAAGTGGTGGCCCTAAAAACAGCTACAAAACCTCATGGCTTTAAAAAAAAAAGATATTCAAAGCAGCAGCAGCTCCTGCACATCAAAACCGGAGATGACGGAGGAGCTGCTGCAGAAATAGCAGGGACTGAAAGTCAAAGAAAACATTCTTTGACCAGAAAACTAAATTAAAAACTATCAGGTGGATTTAACACCTATGCATTTTACAGTATTTCAGTTTCACTGTGCCTTTCATCACCTTGCACGGGGCTTTCCTTTGCGTGACTTACTGACAAGTGACTTGCCATGAACAGATCTCGTCTCTCCCCTCCTTCCTCCCCTCCTGGGGAGTTTCTCGGAGGGACGGGCAGCGGAGCAGCCCGACCACAGCCTGCCTGACCCACCCTGCCGACCAAGGCAGGCAAAGCCCAGATGCAGGCAGCAGGGCTGCAGAGCCGGGTGACGACTGCGGTTCCTCTGTGGCTTAAGAGGCGTAAATTCAGAGAGTGCCCCGGGCTGTCTTGCTCACAGAGCTGGGACTTGCTGCCCACACGGTAATATTTCTCTCCAGCAAAGGCTGCTCTCCAGAGCTCACGTGGCCAAACGAGCCCGGGTACTGCAATCACTGAGCCGGTTCCCGGAATAGAGTGAAAGCTCCTGGAGGACCCAGTCTCGGACTCTCAGGGGACGCTGTGGCTATGAGCACGTTACCTGCTCCAACCCTCCAGTGCCAAAGGCAGCTTTATTTCTGGGGCTCCTTTGCTCCCCCAGTAGACTGCTGGTGAGCCAGCACACAGCTGAGAATAGACTCCGGTTTGCTATCCTGGACAACTGCAGCACAAAATTAACCTTCCCTAATCCTACCACAAACGTGCTTCAAACCAGAATGAAGGCATGCCACCATCTTTTTTCATTTGCAAGAATGCAGCAGCTGAGAAACCACTGTGCAGGCAGCGACTTTCTGGAAGAAATTGCATATGGACAGTGAAGCCATCCTGCGAAAAAACGGGGCAACAAGACTGGAATGCATGTAAGCGCGCTCTGCAGAACTTTGCTGGGTCTGGCCCCTGCAGTTTCAGTGCCTTCACAGCTTGCATGTGCCCAGCTGAGCTCCAGAAACTTAACTCCAGTGGCTGGTGTGCCCTTGGATCGTGCAGGCACCTCTAACACCTGGGAGAAGCTGCCCAGGCTGCGACCTTACCTCCTGGTATGAGCAATTCCCGTAGAAAGGGATCTCATCTAGAAATGCTGCAATACCTGAGCCGGAGACATCGCAGTAGCATGCACGTGCTCGGGGAAAACCCAAAGCACTTGCCCAGGGACCATTCCCGCTCCGTCCTGGCCCACCCCAGACGCGGCACATGTCGTGCTGCTCCAGCTTCTGTGCTCACCTTGATCCTCTCGATGCCGGCTTCGATGCGGAGCTGCTCCACCAGCTTCCGGGCCTGCGCTATGTTGTTAGTTGTTGACATTGTCTGCCATCGGCTCCAGGCCCCAGCACGTGAGAATACTGCAAAACAAGGAGGGGGAGAGGGGGGTTGGCATCGTGCACGAAGCCACCACGCCACCGTGCACCATCTCGGAAAGGGTTGTGCACTGACAGCCACGTGCAAAGGGCTCCCATGAGCTCTAAAATGATGACACCAACTTAACGTTTCCTGATTTTGCTTCAAGTTCTCCTTTCCTTTAAACAGCACTCTTGGTGCACTCTCTTCAGGCTTTTTTTTCATTTAAAAAAAACAAACAGAAACTTGCCGACAAGAGGGGAAAAATGAACCTTTTTCTGCAGAAAGTCCTCCCAGATGCATTGAACTGACCGACTGGAAAAGCGAATAGAAATTTTCCAGCCCATGTAACCTGCCATGCACCGCTCGCAGCGAGCCAGGCCAGGGGAAGGTGGACGGGGACACTGCTCGACTGTGACCACACACAGCTCCTGGATGTTCACCCTCACTTTTTATCTACTCGTTGCACCACTGCCTTTGTCCTGCCCCAACTCCTGTGTCAGGATTTCCTCTGCACAATGAGGCTCCGAGCAGCAGCTAGAAGTGCTCGATACTGTACAAACTCAGACCTATGTTATTTATCCATCATTTTGCAAATCGATGTCCCTGAAAAAAGTAGAATAAGAAAGTAAGAGCGACAGACGGTCCCAGGCTGGGTGGTAGGTGGCAAGTCAGGGCTCAGGCAAGGGGCAGAGGTTTCTCAGATGCCAAAGCACTGGATGGAAGCAGGGGACAGGCAGCGAGGCATGGGCACAGACGCAGGGGGATACGAAAGCATGAGAGGCACCGATAACTCATGTCTCAAATGAACCTTCCACAAAAATGGTGCAAAATAAGGGCCCAGCTGAACGTGGAAACGAGGAGAGCACTGCAGGGTGAGCCGGAGCCAGAGCGGAGCAGGACCGGAGCTTTGCTGAAGCACAACTCCTTTCTGTGCACCAAGCGTCTTGTCTCCGAGGGTCTCGCGGACCCCATCCAACTGCCAAGCTCTGCACCCATCTCCGGCTGTGCCGATCGTGGGGCTTTAACGTACCTGTCACCTGGCCGGGTGCAACCTGCACATGGGACCGTGTCCCTGCGACTGCCACGCTGCAGCCGAGCACCCCAGCAGGGAGAATGCAGGCGGTTAAACAACGTTCCTCCAAATTTAAAAGCAGCAACTGAAAAAGTTTGTCTGCGAGACCAACATAATCCATCACTGTCACTCAGGCCAGAGCCGTGGGGCAGCAGCCAGGGCTGCAGCATGCCGGAGGGCAGCTCTGGCCACGCTGTCCGAGCCGGACTCCCTTGGCCAGACACCGTTCTCAGGTCATTTCTTTATGATCATCTCCATGGGGCTGCTGCAGAGGTGTCAGGAAAAGTCACTTCCGTGCCCTGCCCTGCAGTGACTCAGCCCCTGACCATTCAGTAACGGCGGGGAACAGGGGCAGAGGGCTGCAGCGAGTACCACCTCCCACCTCCCGACAAACCATTAGACGATGCTGGGAGGAGGAAAGAGCCAAAGCAAACACGGGGTCAGATACCAGCGGCGCTCCCAGCGTCCCAGCCAGCCGCCCACTGCAGCCCTTCTGTGCTAGCTTTAATTAGAGACTCCTTCAGTCTTCTCCCCAGGACCGGCAGCTTCAAAGCAGATGCTGAACTGTTGCCTTTACCGGGGGGAAGAGAAGGGGAAGTGTCTGCCCCATCTAAAATCCTAGCAGTCTCGAGCTGTCTCGCCTATGTTTAGACATTAAGGGAGTTTATTCCAGACCACAACGGCACTCTCGGGGATTATTTTGCTTGGCAGCAGCATGCAACGTGTGCTGAACTTCTCAATCCCCGAAAGGCACTCAGCTTCGTTTGAATGCTGTGGGAGAAAACAAACGGTGCTTCAGCCAGCATTACCAACTCCGTCATGAGACGATTCCCTGAATTAGCAGGGTTATTCGGAATTCTCCGCCTCTCGAGTCCTGGAAGACGTTAGTCAGGACAACATGGGAAGCCACGCTATTGAAATAAAGTCTGGTACTGTGGAGATTGGGAGAAGGAAGCAGGCT
>NW_009194985.1:3247-4848 GCF_000690835.1 Fulmarus glacialis | reverse complement strand
TCCTCTCCTGTCCCGATTTCCTAAGCCACAATGCTGCAAGAGAGAGACTCGGCGGGTTTGCAGCAGAGCAGGATGTCCTCGTGCTAGCAATGCTGGTGTCACGCCTGAGCTCAGACTCGGGCCTTGGTGAGACTGCACCGTGTCTTTAACCAAAGGGACCAGAGTCCTACAACGAGCTCGACCAGCACCCAAAGTCCCACACCAGGATGCCAAACCACAATGAGCTACCGCGCCTGGCACGGCAGATGGGTGCTTGTCCCAGCCCTCCTGACACTGCACAGGGTACGCGCCGCTCTGGTCTCTTTTCCATGAAAAAGCAGTACCTCCAGGTGGGAACACACTATCTTGGGACACAGCTTGCTCCTTCAGCATCAAGTGCTATATAGACCCCAGCCCTCCGAGTTCTCTGGGATTTCAGAACAGCAGCCTGTGTTCGACCCTGCTGCTCTAGTGCTACTGTCAATTTTTACGTCATTAATCCCTGGAAAAAGCAGGAAAGTTTTGCATTCTGCATTCATCTGCATTTCCAAAGAAAGCCCTGCTAACAGCACATGCTATGGTGAGAGCAGTTATCTTGAAGCACTCCAAAATACTGCAGGCAGCATTAGGATCAGGGAAGAGCTCTAAGTCAAGCTCTTTCTAAATCTGTACTGTGAACTTGAAAGACCTCCCCACTGCAAATAGTGCACTCCTCATTGACAAAACAATCCTTCACCTGGATAAAGAGTCAGCAGGCAGCTGGAGGAAAAAAAATACAAGCAATCAGATATAATTTATGTTTGCAGCAGCACAAGATCACCTGCTTGTACTTTCCCAGCTTCCTGTTTATGGAACAAGGCTGATGAATCAGTCGAGGGCGAGGTATTTAAGGGAACTGCTTCTGCCGCAGCGCTGGGAGACGCGCAGCCCGTGTCCCCGTCCCTGCAGCATCCCGCGGCTCGTGCTGTACGGGGGACACCAGCCTGGCTGAAGGAAGGATGCGTTTTACTAAGCATGGAGAGAGTCCCGCTGCATGGCAGGAATTATCAAACTACTGTCTTAAAAGTCCTTGGCAAGGGGGGGAAGTTTTACTCCCTACACTCCCTGCAGCTGGTTTCATGGAGTCTTTGCAAAGCGAAAGCAACACTTGTAAATCAGAAATGATGCTTTACTTGAGTCATTACAGCATCAAAGCAGGCCGGCACCTGCCTCCCCCTGCCCCTGTGCTGACAACCGCTCTCCAGCTCAGCACCATCATCTGCCATCCAGCGAGACCCTGCTTTGCCTACAGCAGCACTGCACTTTGCCTCTCCCAAGCGTAAAGAGCAGCATCAATCACCACTGAGCACAGGGTTAGCGGTTTTATAGCAACAAAATCTGCAGCAGCAGCTTCTACTTCCCCCTCAGCTGCCGTCACCCAGCGCAGGGCTCCCTCGGGGGAACCGGGAACGGAGCGAGTGGCTCCCTGCACGCCGTGCTGATGGCGCAGCTCCTCTCAGAGTGTTTTAAATTTCCAAGTACAAATTTCAGCAGCCGAGCTCTCAGAAAGGTCAAGGAGAGTTTCACTGGATGGAAAATCCTCCTCCAGCTGCAGCCCGCAGCGGCTGCTCATCCCGTTTATC
>NW_009194985.1:2959-3219 GCF_000690835.1 Fulmarus glacialis | reverse complement strand
CGAGCCGGGTCGGGTCGGCTGTTGGCACAGGTTGGGTCAGAACTGGCACCGCAGCCGTGTGGTCCCAGGCTCTGCAGAGCCACAGCGGGACCTGCATCGCTTCTGAGTCTGGCATGGGTCAGGTAACCCGGCCACAACCGCCGGCCACGCTCCAGGACTGCTCTGCCTGGTGGGAGTTTAAAACCAGCTTCTGTTACCATGGTGAATAATTAACTAAGCGCGTCATTAGCAACTGGAGACCATCAATACAAAAGATCCAG
>NW_009194985.1:487-2928 GCF_000690835.1 Fulmarus glacialis | reverse complement strand
AAAGCCAAAACAAACTTTAAAGATGTCATTCAGCAGACTTATACGGGTGTGTAAATAACTCGTGAGGTAAAGGTATTTGGAAAAAAGCCATACAGAAGCACGCAGAGTAAACTATGTGTGATGCAAATCAGGATGACATGTAGGACACAGCTACGTCGTCCCTTTTCCAATCTCTCTGTTTTAAAGAAATCAGCATTTGGAAAAGGATGGGGAGGAGACGTCTGCAGCTGGGCCTGGGGAGGAAGCACGGGACAGTCAGGACACCCAGGTCTCGTGCGCATCCTCCTGCCTCCGCTCTGTCATCTGACGGCGGAGAAATTATCCGTACAGCCAGGCTTCCTTCCTGCAAGGCGGGCGAAGCCTTCGGTGTTTGGTCGTGACCGACCCCCTCCCGCCTCTGCCCGCAGAGAGCGGCCGGCGCCTGGCCAGGGCAGACTTCTCCTTTCCCGGTATCTACTCATGACTCTGCAGAACGACAACGCCGCTCGCGTTTCGCTGAGTCACGAATGGACATCATTTAGCAGGAAATAAATCTTCCCGCACCTTTGCCAGAGCACCCTCTGCCCTCCCGGCTAATCCATCTTCCACTTCTCCCCGGCAGCATTCCTGGTAAGGGCAGCACTGCCCAGAGAGGACAACCCAATTTTCGGAAACGACTCCTATTGCGTTAACGCAACGTTAACTCGGCGTGCATTTTTCACGCTGTCGTGTAAGCAATTCCAGGAGGGCTGAAGTCATCAGACGGTCTTGCAACTCTCTGGGCTGCCGTCCCTGTTCCTCCAGCAGCGGAGCGATCTGGCAGGCGGCTGCAGATCCCAGACTGCGGAGGTATAGACAGGGCTCGGGCTGCAGCAAGATTTCACACCTATGTGATTGTAGGATGGCATATGAAAAATACTGCTGCAGCAAGTTAAACACCAAAAATTAATAGAACACAAGAACATGGGCAATGATATATTACCCAACAAAAGCAGCAGTGAGGAAGGGTTATGAAACCTTGCAGCAAGTAAACAGGGAGCCAGGAGTGCAGGCGAGGGGCTGAGCAGACTCAAGAATGAAGCAAACGAGTCCCAAGTTATGATTTGGCTGCAGGGCAAACATCCCGTGAGCACTTCTGCCTATTTTAGGAAAAGCACTGGAGGACAGAGTCCCAACAGTTAAGTTAGGATAAATTTTGGAATGATCAGGATTTGCCGTTTTAAACTGGTTTGCATATTATGAACCGAAAGCAGGTCAGGATGCTCATAACTGTGTCCTGCATCAGCTCTTTGACTCAAGAACAACCACAAATGCCCTCTTCTAGATCAGGTTTCATCATTAAACAAAAGAATTTAAAGGATCACAGTAAGTGTTACAGAAGCAGATTTCTTGTGTTCACATTCTTCATATACCTTCAGCAAAAAAGATTTTTCAGTGTTTACAAAGCAGGGTGCTTCAGGCAGCGTTTTACTATCGGTACTCCAATGTTTCCATCGAGGCAAGCATGAAAAGGGCATTTACACGGGACTGTTGTGCACCTTCAGTACCAGGTATCTGTTCTTTACAGACGTCAAAGCAAGACTGACTTGTGACTATGGAGTAGGCACCTCCGCTTCTTTTTCATAAGCTAATTTCATAAGCCAAGGTTTTCTTTTTCATAAGCTAATTCTTCATGTACCAGGTAGATTGCAAAGGTAATGATTTGGGCTACTTTAGTGGGAAAAAAACGACCAAAACCACTGCAGCTCTTGAGTCAGAAGCGTGCAGCAACAGCGGTGACAGCAGCGCTGGCTCTTGACGAGCCGTGAGTCAGCACAAGCTCCGTGTCAAAGCAGACGCCTCCTCCATTGAGCACCTTGGTCTGGCTCCGAGCAGGGCTTTGCCCGCTCAGCCCTTTCATCCGTTTCCCAACGCTGCTCCGGCGGCGTTTCCCGGCTCCGCTCGAAGGCGAGGGATCACGGAGCAAGGTCGCTGTGGGACGGGGCTCGGCACCCCGCGCCTTGCTCCGTCCCACGAGATGCACGGAGGGACCCTTCGTCCCGCCCTGCCCTCGGCGCCGCACCGAAACGTTACAACAGGATCCAGGTCACGAGGATGAAACTGCCACCCTCGGCATCGCGGCGTGCCGAGAAACCGGGCTTGCCTTAGCACGCCTCCGATCTGCACCCTGCGAGATGTACGGCGCTGTGCTGCAAGACTGACACCCAAAACTGTTAATCATTAACTCGGCACAAAATCCTTTCTCTTTTATGCAATCGGTGCCACCTGCACGCTCCCACCCGCCAATCGGTGCCACCTGCACGCCCCCCCCCGCAGCCTCTCCAGCCGAACGGCAGGAAGCATTACGCTAGGAAAGAAATATGCACTGATCCCTCTAGTTTCTGAATTCTTCCCATACTTCTCATAGCTGGAAGCAGCCACTCCTAGCAGGCTAAATAAACAAGCGAACATCTGAGTAACTG
>NW_009194985.1:0-356 GCF_000690835.1 Fulmarus glacialis | reverse complement strand
CCCCCAGCCGCCTGCGCGGCTCGCCCCCCGCAGCCAGGCTGGCCGGAGCATCATCTTCCAGCCATCGTGGGGCCAGTGGGACGAGGTATCAGGGTACACTGTGCTGATGAAGGGATGTGGGGAGATGGTTGGGGCAGGAGGACACGCTCCTGGATCTCAGCCTTAATCAAACTGTGCTTTTAAAGAGCAGCCCAACCTCCAGCAGCGTTTCACTGCAGCACAGTGCATTCGCTGGAGGGTGAAACGTCCCACACCACTGAGGTAGCACCAACTCTGGAGCCACAGAGGTGCATAAAACCATCTCCCACGCCAACACGGGCAACGCTGGATCAGCAACCTTGCCGGGCAGCTCGAGG
>NW_009194984.1:0-15826 GCF_000690835.1 Fulmarus glacialis | reverse complement strand
CGCTCCTCCGCCGAGCCCCGCTGCGGGCACCCCGCGTCCCGGAGGGACATCAAGCACAGCATCCTCCCGCCGCTGCCCGGCCCGTTGCTCGGCCGGGGCTTCCTCCCCTCTACCCTTGTGCAAACACAGAATTTCCAGCGTGAGGTCAACTGGGTCCAAATTGGGTGACCTGCACCCAGCTCCCCTGGACCTTCGCTAAACGGTTGCCCAGCGGTTCTGAAATCGTCACCTAAAGGGGGTTTTAGAAATCAGTTGTTTGGAAATGTCAGAGCGGCCACCGCCAGGCCATCGCGGCCACCGAGCACAGATCCCACGCAGGCTGCAGCTCTGCAGCGCCGGGACAGAGGCAACGCTGCCGCACGGGCACGGCCCTTAACTCCCCGGCTGGCACCAGCCCTTTGTAAACATCTGCCTTACTTTGCCCATGTTAATCATTTAGTTTTTCTTATTGAACATGTTCCCCATCAAGCACCATTCTTGCGCTGAGCTCACCTGCAGTTCTCTGATCGACCCTACTTTTCATGAAGCAACAGCTTCAACCTTGAGCAGATGCAAACGCCATGGCTGGCGCAAACCCTCTTCCTCATTTTGCTTTGCGGGCACTGCTTCGACATCGTAGAGCTCCCCGGAGTAGAGCCATGCTTCCATGCAAGCTTTATAAAGAAACGCTGCTATTTTGACCAGGATCTCTAAAGCCACTCTAGAAATCAGGTTTATGCACTTACTGTAAAATAGCAGGTGCTCCAAATGTTTTATGGATTGAACTCCTCGGCGCTGATTAATGGAAGTAAGATAACGCAGCTGAGAGGGGGCGAGTCACCAAAACTAGCGCTCCCGTGAAGCCCACGTGGGAACCTGGGTTACTTTTCACTGTTAGAAGCAGAGCTGTTGTTTTAAACTTAGGCACCGATTATCTGCCAACAGCCACGCTGCAACACTAACGAGATGCGTAAACTAGCACTGGACTACCCTCGTTTCAACCACATCTTAGAGCTTCTCTCTTCCTGCCTTACCTGGCAAGGCTCCAGCCATGCTGCACCTGAAATGAAATTTTCTTCCAAAACGAGGATCTAATTGCTAGAAGTCAACGGCAGCATATCAGATATTGAGTTAGTTGTGATCTTCATTTATTCACCCATAAAACCAGAGCAGGTAAATTATACGCAGCGCCTATGGGAGAACAGGTACAATAAAAACATTTCAGCTGAGCTAGGGCTTTTTTTAGCACTCTTTACTTTTCTCAGCCACTCTTTGCACAAGGACACGTGTAACAACAATGCCGAGACTTTGCACCATTAGACCTCTCCAACTGAATCCTGTTTTTTCCCTTCTGCCAGCACCATCTGTTTCTACAGAGTAAACAGCGACTGTAGACAGGTTAAACACAAGGACGTGTTTTAAATGAGACTCCCCATTCTATACCGCTTAAAATGAGCGCAAAGGAGCTTCGTCTACATTTTCCACTATTTTTTGTACCGAAGGGTTCATAAAGCCAGCATTGATTCTGAAAATGTCACTACTAAGAACAGATATTATTTCGTGACTGTGCTACTCCCCTCAGCGTGTTTGTAATGCAGTCAAGAGAGTCTTTTTTTTTTTCCCCCATTCAGTTCTTATTCTTAATTTCAAGTACAGAATAAAAGTGAAATGGGTGGAAACCTGTATTTTCCCTTAAGTCATTACAAACAAAACGCAAGTTTGTTCAATAGAAGAGCATGATTTATTGGCAGTTATTTTGAAACACGGATGACTGAATATAATAAAAAGACATTTGTAAAAAACCAGGAAAACAAACAAATCTCATCTTTAAATGCATCACTTGAAGGCATTGATTAAGGGGACACCATGTGCCGGCAGTTCCTGGTGCAACTGACGGAACAACATGGCACATTTGTTCCTTTCCTGGGTCTTGCCGAGGGTGTGGAACAGCCGGGCTTGGAAGTAGAGAACATCTCTGAGCTGCTCTTTGCAGTCCACTTTGGCAAAGTAAGTCTTGGCTTCATTTAGATTCAAGATAGCAGATTCCAAAGCTGTGGAAAAAGGGGGACAGTCACATTTCAGATAATGTCACAATAACAACTCCAAGCAATGCAGCTCAATTCTAAGGAGCCCAATTATAAATTCCTCAGCTTTTCAAAACAATTTGTGTCTTAGCAACATGGTCTGTCAGCTAGTTTCTGTTATCAGCCTTTGCTGCAAAATACGGGTGTGAAAGTATGCAGATAAACAAGATTCCATTATAAACACTGCATCTGTTGAATAACTAATTCCAAATTAATTTTGCTATCCAATAACTAGGTACACTTTGCTGTATCATTTAAACACATTTTTAAACACTGATCATGTAGCAGGACTCCAATATATACACTGGTTTGCACTTCTCAACTTCTGAGCGCAGTTTCAGCCAGGAGAATTACCCTTCACACTACCTTCAATCTTCTTTTGTGGAGTGTAGGAAGCGGCAGAAGCCACCTGACATTTGGCCACCAAGAACATGGCACAGCCTTTGTCCAGGACAGCTCCGTGGGCCAAGACAGGTTCTATTGCCATGTGCAGAATATTCAGGGCTTGTTCAGGAATGCCAAGGATCAGCTGAAAGAGAAACACTTGCTGGTCTAATACTGGAATCCACTGGTAAGAGCAGCTTCTTCAGAGAAGACCAACATAAGCCACATCTGTTTCTAATAACGCGATGCACTACAGACAAGGATGCAATTTTTTTCCACATAATCTTCTTTTAAATCAAAACTTATTCGTAGAAATGAGCTACTATCTGAAATGATTAAGCCCGGCTTCTCCACTGCAGTCAGTGCTGACAACCACGTCTCTGCCAGCTCAGAATAAACAATATAACCGAACTCCATTACAAGCATTATTTTTAACTCAAACACAAGCCAAACTGTGCTACTAGAAAGCCAAAATACTAGCAGAAAAAATAACAACGGAAGAAATGAAGGCAGAGCCAATTTATGCTTGCCTGCTTAATTATATTCAAGAACTACACAACTTAGTGATTTACACAACTTTTATTAACTTCCTCAAAAGATTTTACATTTAGAACATACTTCTTCAGAATCAATAATTTAATTCCAATAAGGTTGTGTTCTTCAATCTCACAGGAGTAAAAACAGTATCCAGATCCCCAGAATAAATGTTGCCCTACAGCCCTGTGAAAACACAAATCAGACATACCTGGGAGAAAGCCAAGTTCAGCACGGTTTCAGAAGCCAAGTACTGTAGACTGTATTCTCGAGAGAGGGCAAGAGCCTGCAGCAGGACAGGCAACGCTATGGTATGACATGAAGATCTCCAGTAGAGCTCTGCTATTGACAGCAGTACACTAACCAAAACAGGGGGAAAGAATCACAAACATTTTCTTTTGATGAAAAATGTCCACTTGTTTCCCAAACAATTATTCCATCCATAATGGTATTGATTTTACTATGAATGACATTACTGATATACAATAAAGTTCAATTACACCCTTAAGAGGAGATGCCACCGACATACAAAAGATCAAATAAGACTGTAACTACTCTGAAGGTTAGCACAAAGGTACAATTACACACATATATTTCTACTTCCTATTTATTTTGGATGCAGTGTTTCCTTCTTCTGTAAGTCTTCATGGAACTCTAAAATAAGTTTACTACCTTTTACTTTACATATTAAAGATGACTAGGTTTCAATTCCACAATATTTTGAGGATTCCTCCATACCATGATTAATAAATGAAATTATTTTGTAATCTCCAAATCATAGTAGGTAGTGAAGTCTGAACACAGACAAATTGAAATGGCTGATTCTAATCACTGCAAAGTGGCTTTAATACTCTGAAAATGAAACATTCTTACCTAATCACCATCTCCGTGTTCTTGATTTTCTGGCAGTGGATCAACAATTTCTGCAAAAGTTTGTGTGCCTCTGACATTTGATTTTGGGCTTTCAATACAATGGCTTTCCTGCCGTGGTAGAAAGAAAACATCACTGATCTAATTTTTGTATTTTAGATACAGCTCTGGTCTTCAAAACACAGTAAAATAGGTCTCTGTTTTGTGACCTCTGTTTCTTGTAACTGCAGAATGGCATTCTGACAAAGTGTACGCATGCTATACACACCGGCAGGGGCAAAAACAGGTATCTCTGATTCCAACTGGACAACTCACAGGCAGAAAAAAAATCAAACTCATAAAACAGCTTTAGATAGAAAACAGGGATTGCCAAAAACAAAGGCCAAACAGGCAGCAGAAGTGGGAGGGCATGCAAGCTAGAAAGCACAAGTAATTATTGGGAAGAAAAACAGGTATGAGGTAAACTAGCTAAAATTGGCTTGAGCTAATAAGAGCGAGAACAGGGAAATAAGAAACAAATACATAGCAGTAGGGGATGTGTACAAACGCCCTGAACCCAGACACTGAGTAGAATATTTAAAGATCAGGGAAATCACACACAGTCCAATTCCAGAAGGACAAGCATCAGGTCCCACAGCTTGAATACTGATCTTCCAACTTACTGGCATTGGCTATGGTGTTTTGCCTCATTGAAAATCAACAAGAAATTGCTTTTAACAGTAAGTTGTTTTTCATACTCACCAAATAACAAGTTTTAACCCTACCTATTTCTAACACATCATTCTCATATAGAAACAAGAACCCATTAAGGTCAGAGAAAAAATCATATTGTTCCATTTTGTAGATGTAGAAACCAGGACATAGATGAAGATGCTCAAGCTCAGACTAGGCCTAAGATCCCTAGCTATCTGACGTAAAATTCTGCTTTGTGCTTAGGTGTGACTACAGTTACCATGGCACATTTTGAAGAAGTATTTTGTGTTCTCACAACAGATCTACAACTCTAGAAGAACACCAACTTCAGAAGTGCTATTCCCGTTCTTAAAATGTCCGCAGAAACAACTAGAAATTATTATTGCAGGACATACTCTAATGGAATAAGTGCTACAGGTTAGACAACATGACCGTAATTAGTTCTGGAAAGGGAAGAACATGTAAGCGCATGTGACTGCCAGCAATCATTTTGCTAAATTTTTCATTCTCTTCACGGGACACACCTGCAAGTGTATGCAGATTCATGATTTCTTACCTGTATACGCCTTCAATGCTATTAAGTGCTGTAATTCCTGCTACAAGAGAATCTGCTATATGATATCTGCCATCATTCATGGCTCGCTCAAACTGTATTTTCTGATCAAACAGCATCCAAAGCTAAACAAAGAACATCCAGGAACAAGTTTTAGAAGTTGTGCCTGCTCATTTTCTAATCCCAAGTTAGAACTTACTTTTTATTTTCCCCCGTGGATATTTATGTCTAGACACAACTAACTCCACTGTCCAATTACTGCATTTACTAAATTACTGTCCTCAATGGAAATGCTCAGGTCTGGATTAATGTTTCAATACCAAAGCTCACCTATTTGACTGCATTTTAAGCAAAAAAGCTCTTTTAAATCATTACTAATGCTTTGAAACAATAGACTTGTTCTATAGCGAAAAGAGAAAGAATAAACTATATTTAATGGAATCTTTAACATTTCAATGTAAATACTATCTTATAGACTCATGTGTTAATGTGTTTCCCAGTCACACAAAAACCTGCCTATTCTCTCAGTTATTTCTGCATTGTAATACATCAAAATAAGTAGCACTAATTAAACAGAACTTTGAAGCTCCAAATCAATGCAGAGCATTTAACTTCTATATGTCCTCATGAAGGAGATGTATATTCCTCTGTCAATGACATTTCTATTTAAACAGCTTTTTCTTAGGAGGCTATGGTGAGATAAATGTCTCACCAGTCTTAAAACAACAGAAGCATCTTTTTCATGCTTTTGTAGAAGAGTTTGTGCTGCACAGCTTCCCATGAGATCATGAGCCAAGTGAGATTATCAAACATATAGCCCAAGGCACACAGAGGAAAGAATTCAGATGCAATGGAATTCAGATCCTATTGTATAATAGTTACATAATTTACAGGCTAAATTATAAATATTCTACCTGTGCATGCTGACTATTGGGAGGGAATCTTTCCTTTAGGTGTTTCAGTATTTCAGAAGCAGCTGCAAAGTATCCCTGTAACACAGAAACAGCACTCTGATTAACGTACACTGGGGCAAAGCACCACTCCCCTCGATTTTAACACAACCTTCATGGAAAGAACTTGCCAAGCAAAAACCCTGTATTTTCTTCACCCCCAATGCAGACATTAAAGGCAGAACAAAACAGGAGTCAAGTCTCGCACTCTCTGTCAATAACACCCACACGTCCTCTCACCCAAATGACATTTTGTGCAACTATCCATAAGACTCACCTGCTCTGCGTGTAGCTCAGCCAGGTGACACAAGACTACAGCAAAGGACTCTGTGTTATTCTGCTGCACGCCCACGTTCACAGCCTCCAGACTGTTCATGCTCAGCAATGTTTGGGCTTGTTGAAATGCCATGGTGCTTGTGCAAGAGAAACATCTTTTAGCTTTCAAGCAGCAAACAACAACCATTTTTAATCTATGGTCTTGTTATGACAATAGTCCACATTTTCTGGTAAGCCAGGGGCCTGGGGGAGAATGAAACAACTGCTATCCAAGAACTCTTGACTATGCAGGCACATCAAGTACTACATACTGAAAGCTGCATACAGTCTAAGCACAGAGATGCTGAAAATGGGGGCACAGGAACAATTTATGATCTATTTGCCACTACTAAATGGAAACTCAATCTTTTTTCCAGTATGAGTTTTAAAGGAACACAAGAGAATGGAAATAATTGCACTCAGCCTGTACTGAATCACAGTCTGATTGCTTTATTTTAGTGCACTGGAGAGACACAGTCACTTGTTACACCTATATAAATAACTCAAAATGCATTATGTGCTAACAAGTACAGTGAGCTAACCCAAGAGTTCAAAAGAAACAAAATACCTGCGGCCGTATAATCTCCAAATGGCAGTCTTCTGTGCCATACTAATATCAATAAGCTCTGACAAGCTGTGTTTCCAGTGTAACAGATCAGAATCTTTTAAGGCATCCATTAGTTTGTTGGCAGCCTTTCCTGCAAAAGCTCTTTGCTGAACCAAGGACTGTATTCCCAGGGAAGCAAGGTACTGGGAAGAAGAAGAAAAATACCAACAGCATTGAAAGACAATAGAGTACACTACACTTGCAAATTACACCGGAGCAAGAGTTCTAAACTAAGAAAAAAATCCCAAAGAAAAAGAGGTGATGTTATTCAGCACAGACAAAGGAACACTGCTCCAGGCATTTCTTTAAATACCCACTTATGCACACCCACACATACATGAATGCCATTTTGTTAGATGTGAAAGGTAATTTCCACTCCCCCACACAGAAGTCTTAAAGAGGATGACAGGACTTGTACCTGGATTTCTCCAATGATGAAACAGCTGTGAAAACACAGAGCCTTCCCTCCCCTTCCCCACCAAGCGGCCAGTCTGCTCTCATCTCCCAACATCAGCGGTTTAGTTCCTTTTAGAACAATTCTCTTAACAAAGAGATTGCAGATCTTGGGGAAGACAGAACTAAACATTAAGAGCCAACAGATTCAGGGCACAAAACTATCTAAGGGGAGGGCTGCCTTACAAGATTTCACAGCTGGGACAGAGCCATACAAGTAAATGTGTTCAAAGCCCTGCCAGAGGCATCAGCACTGAGTTTCAGGGAAGGCGGAGGCATAAAAACCTCCCTTGAGCACCAGCAGATTGTGCTACAGGCCTAAGGCTGAAATGGTGCATGGGGCCAGGCTAGTAGCCAAAGAGGGTTCTTCTGCCTGAAAAACAAACAAGTAAGAAGGAAAACCAACGAGCCTTGCAATAATGCGCTGGTGTTAAAGCAACTGAACTCTGGTTTGTTAATATGAAGAGTAAAAATAATAGACAGAGCTACATTTTGGAGTGTTAAAATGGATTTGTTTAAATTCAGTTACATATTTTGAACAGACCAGCCACAAAACCCTCCTCATGCACACTCCCCTCACCACATGTGTTTGTCCTAGAATAAAGTTAAGGATAAATGAAATGGACTTACCGGCAAACCAAAATGTAAAGATTTGTTTACAGAGTGCTCCAGCAGAACACAGCTATCGAATATCTTCTGCTCCAAGATGTACAACCAGCTCTAGCAAGGGGAAAAGTTAAAATCTCATTGCAAATAGCTAATGGCTGCAGCACTTTTAACTCCTCTTACTTTTTGCACAGAATACACAAAAACTCACTGGGAATACAAACCACTCTTCAGAATTAATATGATACTAAGGAAACCTCTATTAAATACTGCACAGCAAATGTATCAAAAGTGCAGCTAGGCTAGGACACTGGCTTGACAGCAGTCAACGCTGGAGGTTCAGCGTAACGCACAGAAACCCCATTACACAGTTAACTGTGGAAAGCAGTATCTCAGGAGTTTGATACCATCGATGCCAATTCATTATAACAATAGTGTTAATTACAGAACAAAATACAGAGGAATCTAAGTCTTTCCCTCCTCCTTTTTGTTTGCTCAAAAGAAGGTTGATTACTCTTTGAGAATCCAACAGACAGTACGGAGGAAGTTTATGAAATACTTTGTCTCTTTAAAACATACAAGACTAAATTTCGAGCTGAGTACTGGGATTTTTGTACTCTAGGATCACAACTCCTGTTTAAGAAAGTAATCCTGAGTTGCAACAAAACCATCCCATGATCTCCCTACAGTTTGTTGCTCTGGGTGATCCATCTGCCAGAAGCAACATCATCCGACTGTTGGACAGTCAAGTCATATTTAAATTACTGATGCATTTGATGAGGTACTACTGTAAGAGTAGTTCTGCAACAGTTCACTGAGCTCTCATAACACAGACAAAGGTGACTTAACCTCCATTTCAACACAGCTATCGTACCAGGCAGTGCTGCAAGCAAACATGGTCGTTAGACTCCTGTGCAATTCGGATGGCTTCCTGAAGTGCAAGTTCAGCCTGTTGGCTACCAGCAAACAAAAAGGGAGAACATATTAGTATTCCCACAGTGCTTAAAATACAGCATTATGATACAGAGGAATATTGATCTAAATTATGCATATCGCACTCAGAAGACAACTCTGATTTAACAGACGGCTGAGAAAGCCTGTATTTTCCTCCTAGCACTTCAGCAATATATTCTAGTCTTGAGGATAATAAGCAAGATGGTATCTGCAAGCCACTACAAAAATGCAGCTGTAACCCCTAAGCGGGCTTTCAAAGCTTGTACATGCCAATGTGCCAAATTATTGTTTGAACAGGGGCAATGTTAAGTATCTGCCTGTGTAGAAAAAGTTGTTGCTCTCAATTTTGCAGATGTCCTTCCCATCTCCAGTCCTTTTACATGATGCATTCAGGCAGCAGTCAATAAACACAAACCATATATGGAGATGGGTAAGCCAGCTTTATCAACAAAATAACACCCACCCTTATGGCATTTTAAAATTAAAAAAGCTCAGATGGCTTTTTTCTTTTTTTAATTATTCTTTTTCCAGATCATCAGCTCTATGTTGATTTGAACGTTAACAGGAAACCAACTACACTTTCTTGAGAATATAGCTGAAAATAGGCATTCATGTCCACTGACCTTTCTGAGGTCATGGAAATGTAGCAATTGAGAACTTAAATCCTAGGAAACAGTTGCAACCAGACACAGACAAATGTCAACTCTTACCCTGTTGTAGATAGCTCAGTTATAATGGAAACCAAATAAATGTCAAAACAAAAACAAACCAAAACAAATCAAGATTCCAAGAAAATTCCAGCCCAACCCAGCTATAGCTGTTATCAAATTAGAGAAAGTCCCTTCTTCTCCCGAACAGATTTTCAGAATGAACAAAAGGTCTATCTATCAGCACTTACGAAATGCAACAAGATGAATTTTAGTTGTGTGGTACAATATATTAACTTACTAATGGCCAAACCGACAGTGCAGTGCAGCTAGATTCAGAGCAGCGTATCTCAAACTCCGACCGTAACCTTCATCCCCATTGCTTTTGCTTTCTGCTCCAGTGAGAATTAAACGGTCAAAATAATGAAGGAGGCTGTGTGTTGAACTGAAGACATCTTGCACTCTGAGACTATTTAAGTAGCTTAAATAATGCTAAAAATTGAAGCAAAATCAGCTTTAACTATACAGAACTATTAAAACAAAGCTTTTGTTTATAATTACTATGTATCTTCTTACTGCAAAAGGTTGCCTAATAAGTGCAACCGTGAAATACTGCATGGCCAGGAAAGTGCTTGATCGGAAGTTGCAGTGATACCGATATTACCCATGCAGAATTTCTGTAAATCTTGCATAAAATTGGTTGGTTTCCCTATCAGGATCTTCTAAATGGTGTCCCATAAGCCAAGATCTGGCAGTCAGAATTATCCCACCCAGTCTGAGACCTGTACATAGGCAGAATCCCTGTATTTACGGGCTAAGCGAGAGTGGGAATGGAGGCACGAGTCCCACTGTGTCTGCGCTCAGGAAGATACTCAGAAGCACGAGCACTGCTTCCAAACGCTGTGCAGATAGAAAGCAGATGCTACACTGATGTATTTTCTTCTTGGCATTGAGACACAGGCAGGACAACCCTTCATGTCAGACAAAGAGAACACGGGAGAGGACTTCTGGAGTTGTGAAGTCCAGCCCCTGCTATGGCAGCCCTTTCAAGGATACGTCTCCAAATGGGAGCAAGGAAAATCCTGTCTGCCTCAGCCCAGGGTTGAAGAGGAAGAGTTAGAAAGTAAGGCAGGAAAGAGTTGACTGGGAACTCATGGAACTTGCTCAAGAATAAGTTGTCAAGGAACGAGGCAAATGCTCGCAGCACAGCTCTGGAACCAACTCTCAAAGCGAGTTGTCTATTGCTTTCAGTATAAATTGCTATTAAGCACCAGAAGTAAAGTGAACATCAGTAAGCAAAATCAACAGGTATCACACTTAATACTGATTTTTAAACCACGGGAGTATGAGGCCTGAAATTTCTTATGAAAACATACGTAAAAAGAAATAAGTTTTAGGTTTAGTTCAACAAGAATGCACTCAGTCTCACCAAAATTAAGAGGATTATATCTGTGCATAGAGCTAGACATGTGGTGAAGTACTCAGCTTAATTAAGGTTTCTGTACCTTCAGGAGTTTCAGTTTGAATTGCTAAACATTTGCATGCAACTTGCTCACATTTTTATCATCTGCTTATATTTCAATATAGAATAAATTACTCCCAAATAATCCCATCCTAGAGATAAGAAATCCCTTTACAACCATTTTGGATGAAGACAAAGATACTTACTGCTTCAGCAAAGTCTGGATTAAATTTTAACAAGTTGTTCAATTCCTTTTGTAAAGATGCTGGAGTAAGAGCCTTTGTTTCATCATTCTTTAATAAAGAAGCCTGGAATAAAAATTGAAAAATAAAAGTAAGATAAGTAACTCCATCTGGAGGGTTTCAAATGTATTTTGATACATGCTTGTCAGTTTGTTATCTGCTTGGAGAGAACATTAAAGAAGATTTTGTAACTGCTCTGTCTACTATGACGCTGAAATATCAGTGGCAGTTTTATTCTATACTATATTACAGCATTCACTTTCCAGAGATCAGAGAGACCAAGTAAAATAAAAGCTTATTCAAAGGGCTGTTTAAAGGTACTTAAAGAATTCTGTTTAAGTTTCTCTTTGAAGAACTAATATGACAGATTGCTTACTGGAATTACATGCATCTTCTCACAAAAAAAAAATCAGGAAATTAAATAAAAGTAACTCCATAGTTTGCTTTGGCAAGTAGATCAACTAATAAAAAATTACAATAATCTAGTTACTAGAATAAGCATTACTGAATACTGAATAATAAAAAGACATCAAATTTCAGAACCCTCCTAAACATCCTGATTCCTCCACAACACTCTAATTAGGAGGAAAAAAAAAAAAATTTATGCACACTGGTAATAGATACTCTACATAAATCACACCTGCTAAAAAACACAGTATAACAGAATGTCACTGCAGTTAAAATCCATACCTTGCGCCAGATCACTGCAGTCTGTCTCGTCTTCTCATTAAACCCTATTTCTAACTCTACTCCTTTTTTTCTGCGTGGTTGTAGGGAGGCTGAAGTGCCAGCAACTGGAGCTAGATCGCAGGGCCTGTGTGCCTGTGGTGCCGGCAACCGGAGTGGGGACCACAGGTCACAGAGGCCCGTGTGTCTGTGGTGCCAGCAACCGGAGCAAGTGAGAGTACACGTGTCAGTGGGCGACCACTGGTGAACACCAAGCCGGACTAGGCAGAAAGTAGAATAAGCAGCTTGAGAGCCAAGTATTGAAACAGCCATAAGACCGGGACAGGTATGTTTCTCTGAACGAAACAACTGGAGGAAGCCCAGGCCAACCAGGAGGTCCCAAGCCAACTGATGGAGAGACTGTGGGGCCTTTGGGTCAACTGAGACATGCATTTATATGTGTGTTGTGTCTTTCTGCCAGAGGCAACTGGAGACAAGACAATCCAGGGGCCAGTTACTTGATAAACTGAGCGTATAAGCCCAGTTACTGGTGGAATAAGAGAGAGCACGCGTACGCGAGAATGTACATGTGTATATATTTCACACTAAGGGACCTTCTTCTTCATCAGCCAGAGAGGGGAACAGGATAAGATAGCATGCTCAGCCTCACCACTGGTTGCACTGGGAATCATGGAGTTGCAGGAGCCTTGCCGCAATCAAGCTACTGGATTCAACAACCCCTAACAGTAAAGATCCTAATGGGACTGAGGAGTTACTTTGACCTTTTAAAATGTATATGAAACATCACGTATTATACTTTTTTTTCTTTTTAGCAAGCTATTCTAAGCATGCAGCACATTTACTGACATTTGTGCCCATGTGTATTTCTGCTCCATTTTGTATTTACCAGCTGGAATAATCAACAAAACTGCACATTTAGCAAACATCAAATCAGAGGCAAGTAGTCAGAACGGAAGCGACCTTCTCAGAATCAAATATCATCATATGGTGTACATGCCTAGATAAAACATTTTTAGCCCCAAGTGCTCATACGGAGCAACTACATGCAAGATATCAACAAATCTTTAGCAGATCTAAGAAAACATCGTGTCCAACACTGTGGATAAAATTGAAGGTGAAATTCATGTTACTGATTATTTACTCAACTTTATTCCGAATTAACATACCTGCTGAGAAAGAAAATACTCTGCTTGTTTCTGGGAAAGAGGTCCACTGCAAGATATTTCTTCTTCCCTGATAAGAAGCACTCTGGTTAGAAACAAGGGCAATGAAATAAAATACAAGGAAATACATTTTATCAGACAGTCACACTTTTGCTTTATAAAGTTTTATGAGATATTACAGCTCAACAGCACGAAAGGAAACTAAAAGGAGAAAACTTAATAAAGAATAAAATCTACTACATCAAAGTTTGCAATCCAAATTATTTCACACAGTTTAGTTGTAATCTTCAACCTGCAGAGACCGTGGTCAATATGAATGTTACCCTAAATACACGTGAAAACCCAAAGAAAAACAGCAGATAGAAGATTTGGGGTTGACATATTCAAATGGCTTTGTTCTGTTTTTCCTTTCTTCTGAAGATAGTCACAATGAAATGAACTGGCACTTTGGCCACATACATCACTCCAGAAAACTGCTGTTCTGCAAGAGCAGACCGAAGTTTATTCCATGGAAAGACAGCAACTACAGCGTACAGCCAGGCTCCAAAAGCTGTTAACTGACTCATGCTGTAGCGGAGCATGTGCAAGCACAAGTTTATATAAACACAGTTTAGAAAGTACATTTTAAATATACGGATACACAAAATGCTTTCAGGATTATTCTTTTCACCTCTTTAGTGGGTGAAAAGTCTCAATATTTGCTTCTCATTTTTGATGTAAATAGACGTGAGTTCTTTTATTTGGAGAAGGGCAAAAAGATAAACCAAAAACATTAAGCTTAACTTTCCTTGCTGGAAGCAGAAGTGACTTCTCCAACAGCTTTATCACATCACACACTAGCACAACCGGAGAAGTCATTCAGCAGCGGGCTGTACAGAAGGGAACTGTGAGCAGCATCTGGCTTTCAGCTTGCGATTCCCTAGGTGAGCATGAGAATGGGGTACCGCCATCTTCTATGAGACACTGAGCAGAACTGTTGCCATTTACAAGTGTTACCACATGGTGGCACCAAGGAAACGGAGAGCCCACCCAGCTCTGCCAGTGTGCGTGAGGCTTTAAAAAAAATACAAGATTACAGTACTCTACATCTCAATATTGCAGCTGAAGTCCTTAGTGATAGGACATGCACAGGGCCTAGATGAGCATTCGTGGAGTTTGGAATGTTTAATAGGAGTGGCATCTTGAGCTGGACAAAGCTTAAGTTTACTCTGATATGTACAGAGGTAATCTGAAATAAGACTAATTCTCTTAAGAAGTGGGAAAGTCTTTAATATTAATATATCACCTTAAAGGTACATCAAGTTCTTCTTTCTCCATTTTCCCCTCCAGTTCTTCTGTATTTGTCAGTTCCATGTCACTCTCATCAATTCCATTTTTTTTCTCATCATTTTGAAAGTACTGCTGAAGCGCAGTGTAAAGTTTATAGACCTGACTAAAAGAAAGCTTATTGTATGCCAAGATCATATGGCGCAGAAACAGACCTGCAAAGGAAAACATATGTTATGACAACTGTTGTAAGGTTGCTGTTTCAGAGAGGACACTAGAAATCATAATAACCAGAAGCTTAAATCGCATCATTTAATTTTGCTTAAGTGTCTCATATGAGTCCACCAATTGATAAAACTCAATTTTGCAGAGTGTAAATCTGGTATTAATTTAGTGGCAAATCTCACAGACTATCTGATCACAGAAAAATTGTTAAGATCAGTAAGAGCCGCACAATATGCAAAATTATTGGTTAATATGAAACATCTGAGCAAGAGAAAAATCATATTACACAATCTTTACACCTCCCCAAAAAGAAAAAAAAAGCTGTATCCTGAGCGAATTACATCGATGATCGATATCACATCAAATATAGCTTACGGATAATAATTAGTTACCTACTACACTTGTTTTATGAACTTCTGGCTCTGTTCCTGTAAATGAATCTGAAAGGTCATCAAAAAATTGTTCCATATCTTTCAATTCTCCTTCTGCCATAAGTTTTAACCTAAACAGGGAAAGAAAACCACATTTTTTAGGGTATTAATATTATACATCAAATAAAATATTCTTTTATTTCAGGCATAGATGAGTAAACACAAACAGAACCAACTAGTAGCTAATTCATTATGCCCAGAAGGTTTTTATACTCATGAGCCAAATCAATATTAAGTATTAATAATAAGCCAAATAATAATCAGGATTGAGGTTTTTTTTTCCTTTTTAAACAGTTCTTTTAATGAAGAGAACAATTAGAAAAGATTTATATTCTTCTAACAAAACAATTAGGAACCCAAAAGAGACTGATTTTTAAAACTGTTGCTGTTTAGTGAGTTAGCTAATGTCAAAACAGATCTTTTGTGTCATAGAAACTTTAAAACAGAAGGCTTCAATGTTTGGCTCGTGTGTCAGAACTTATTTATGAGAACCAAGAAAACTGTAGAAGTACATTTTTGCTCCAAACGTATGACTTTTTTTAACTATACATTCACACATTTCAGAGCCCTTCTTAATAGATATCGGAGTAGATACAGATAACACAGAGCACGCACGTAACGGCTTTATCATCTTTTACAGAATTACTGATTGTAGCGGCAGCGTTTTCACGCTTCCAACACCAAACACAGAAACTACAAGAGGGAAGGAATTAACTGAACA
>NW_009194983.1:13670-21932 GCF_000690835.1 Fulmarus glacialis | reverse complement strand
CTATGATTCTATGATTCTATGATTATAAAAGCCACATTAAGCAGGCAACCTTTCACTCCAAATTTGTCCCTCCAGTTGTTGATTGACTGCACGTAATTTACAAAAGTATTTTAATCAGTTCAAATGAATAATAATAATAATGAAAGCACTGCTGAACTGCAGGCCTTCTCCAGCTCTTGAGGTATTTTTTGTTACTCTCTTCCTTTTGTCAGGCTCATGTAAGTGAAGAGTCTGTTTAAAAAAACATGACAGAGGCCTTCAGTATTCTTTTCTTTTTCAGCATTAAAGCTTGTAGCTTTCTTCCTTATTATTAAGAACTACATGGCAACATGAAGGAGAGTACCGTAAGAAAACTGTTTAAATTCCAGCCTACTGCGAGATTAATAAACCATGAAAATCTGACATTACTGCAGATGCAGAGCATTAATTCCTTCAGGCAAAGCTTTAAAAAACATATTGCATAAAGGTATAGACAAAATACTTCATTTTATTTGGGGGAAAAGGGTGGCATCAATGGTTGACTTCAAAAGTACTTGTATTTCCTGAAATGCTACCCCACCTGTACAATGTTTTGTTATTTGTTTTTGGTTTTGTTTTTTTAATAATTATAACAAAAATGATTACTGAAAAAACCCAGTATGTCCAAGTCAACAGATTTAGGATTTGTGGAGTATCAAGACCGCTCCCATAGCTCTGCCAGTGTGCCTACTGTGTTAACAGCGTACTGCTGTGCTGTCCCCAAGCATCCCCTGCATCACCGCACCCCAGCTATTGCAACTGCTCTCATCCACTTGTCCACAACATCTACATCCTTCAACATTTGCTACAAATTTAGCTTCCATACCCCATACGGATGGTTGCTGCCCAGTATAATTAATTTCCTAGGCTTCTCGGGGAATTCATCCTATCATTTGGCAAGGAACGCAGCTCTCCATCTGACTCCTATCATGAATCAAGATTACAGTTCAGGAAAAAGACTTTATGCTTTCATACAGAATATTTTGAAATATGTCAGCCAGTATGTTGATTTTCAAGCAAAACACCATTGTTGGCACTCTTTGTAAATTGTGACAATATACATCGGTACATCAGGATTAAATTTAATCACCATTACAAATTATAAATATCAGTGTATGATAAATATCAATTCAACAGTAAAAAATTCTGTCACAATCCCTTTAACCACCAGGTCCTCACTGCAAATTTAACAACAAGTAGTGCAATTTCACAGCATCAGTCGTCTTCACATACCCACCACGGCAGAAGCTCTGGTAAGGCTGCTGCTGTCATATGGGGGGGGGTCTACCAGGACAAAAGCACGGGTTGCATGTGTGCGTCTCACTTCCACCCCCACGCTCCCAGACATGCACTGTAACTCCTTTTATGCCCAGTGACGTGAAGATGATCTGTATGAGATAAGTTTACCTCATTCCCTTCTGGGAAAACCTACACCAGGATTAACAGATAGACCATATCAACACAGAGAACATCACACTGCAGTAACACCACCAGTTCAACTAAAAATATTTTACTTTCTAAAACACCTGATGCCTTCAAAGGACAAAATGTCAACTGAGAAATTCTGGACAGATGCACAAGTAGTGTTACACTCTCTGCAGACGCGTAAATTAGCTTACTCAATGTGTAATCTGTGCATATTCATAAAATACTTATTTGTAAATAAATTTCACACAATCTTAAATTTTAGCGGTTTGTCCTGGCCAGATGAGGAGGAGCTGAGAGGCAGGGCTAGGAGAGTGAAGCTGGACAAATGGGCACTTAAATAACTGTATACGGGTTTCTAGCACCTAAAACTGCCAGGCCTCTAGACCTGGGTTTTAAATGTGAAAAGGTGGTGGGTGACAGCCACAGTTACAGTTACTACGAACGTGAGTAGAGGTGCGAGCAAGGACTTTACACAAACTGCATTTGTGATGGGCAATGCACTCTGGTGGCAAAACTGTGATTTAGGACAGCCATGAAGGTAAAAACACTTAGCTTACATCTATGATTGGCATAACTTCGAACAAGAGATCTGTGAACAGGAACTGGGGCCCGTGTAATCACAAGAGGTATGAAAAACTAGTCAATATGAAAACAAGCGAATTCTCATCTTCAGTAAGGTTTTATTATCTGGAGGTAAAGATCCAGCTACGTACTCGCAGTGAGAAGACAGCTTGAAAATAGCCATGTTAGTAGTGGGTATCAAGGGCTTAGTGACACATTTTATGACAAAGTTTGGGACTTTTCATTCACTTTTGCTTGACTATAGCTAGTACTATCAATTGCACGTGGCAATGTGCACTACTGTTCATCAAAGTAGTATTAAATTGCCTGGCAATACCTTATTTTTTCATTTATAGAACTTTGCAGTACTACAGAAATACTGAGGCAACACACAAGAATGCAGTACAATATATGATACAAATACAAATTTAAGAGCAATAAAATGTTTCAATAACTAAATGAAGTTTCTGTCCCAATCACAGATTTGACAGTGCAAAAAGTAATGGCTTATTTATCCTGTCTGATGTTAATATTTGTTGATATTCCCTAAGGTCAAATATATCCACACGAGCTTATGTTTTCATATGAAATTATGATTATTGCACAGGAGATGATTTTTTACATTACTTTCATACAGGGAAAAAAAGAGGCCAATTTTGACTCTCAATCACTCAAGTGAATCCACTGCATTGCATATATCTGAACAAAAACAGAATTTACACCAAGGAGTTTTATCTGTGTAGGCATATGCATGCCTGACATCTAAAATCGCAGAAGCTGTTCTTCACATGATGTATCTTCTCATCATACACATACAACTTCTAAATTCAAGATACACAAACTTGCAAATATTAATTTTACGTCAGATGTTGGTCACAAATCAGAACAAAACATACACAGTTTTCCAGAGATTCTATCTGCTTACATTGTTCATCATCACTTTGGCTTTGAAATTCCTAAACATATATTGCCCTGCTCAGAAAAAAAAATAATTCTGGAGAAAGGACAAGATTTTTCTCTGGAGCTACGTTAGGTTATACAGCTGATCGTTTCAAATGACTTGGAAAGGAAATGTTGGATTTCCACAAAACTCTTCCCTCAAAATTCCTCTGATGGACTGAGCAACCCTACAGCAAATGCACAATATCCTCATGCAAGCAGGTAAGCAAGCTAAAGGCATTGCATCCTAAGAACCAACTTCCATTGGCTGGACAGAGGGCACTAAAAAGCATCTGAAAGCAGCTTTTTCCAATATAACATTTTTATAGGTGTCATATACCATTTTAAAATCCCATGCAAAACTAATGAGGATTTTATATTTTGCTATGTTGGCAAATGACTTCTCTGCTCCTCAGATCTTGCACACTACTGCATACTAACAATACTAAAATCTTTCAAAGGGAACATTTTAACACAACTCTTTTCTTGCATGGTGACATAATCCAAGCAAGATTTTTTTTTTCTTTAATGTGTTTACAATAAAATGCTCACAACAGTGAGAAAATCTAAAGCAATATCATTGGGCTTCAAACAGCATGAGTTCACTGGAACAAGCTGAAAAAATATCTTAACACAATCACTTTGCTTCAGCTAGCACCTCAAGATTTCTGGATTTTAAAAAAACAACAAACAAACAAACAAACCAAAGCCAAAAAATATATTTGTTTCTAGCTTGGCAATGACAATGGATTATAAAAAAAAAAAAAACCCACAACCCAACTTTAAGTAAGCAAAGTATTAAATAAAATCAACAATCTATACAATCAATATTCTGGTATCCTTTTTTTGCTCCCAATCACATTTCAGTTCTATAAATGAAATTATACATTCGTATTTCCTTGTGCAGAGATATTTTAGGAAATTCTACTTGTGCAATTACTGCCAAGCACATTGGACATCTACTGGAGTTTTGACTAGGTTGTCATAAACAAACCTATACAGAAGAAAAATTAGTAAAAGTGGTAGCTCTACCCTTCACAAAACATGGCAAAGACAATGTAATAGCTGTAGCTCCTGTACCACCGGTATTTTAGAAGTGGAAATACAGACTAAAGTGAAATACAGTCCAGAAGAGGTTGAGAAAAAAAGCAGCCATATCCCACCCCTGCAAAATCCCAAGACTTTATTACAATGATTTTTCTGCAGTTATTTGCGTAAATCAAATACACAGGGAGTTCAGCAAATTAAGTGACTGATGGCCTAACAACTAAGGGGGAGTCTCTGACCTAATAACAAGCCATGTCTGTTGGGATTGCTTTTTGGTTTTGTCTGTACATTGTCAAACATATGTGGCTTCTTAGCAACTTTAAAAAAAAAGCTTATTTAGAACTGCTAAAATAGCTTTGACCAATAAAAACTTGAGTCTGTTATTATCTGCCTAATAGGATGCCTTGGAAGGTTCCTTAAGAGAAAACCTAGAAGGATTATCCCTAACTAATTAAGGGTACAGATTAGTTTCCGTATCCTCTGAGCTCAGTAGGAATAAATATTCCCTCAGGTTATATTTTTAGGCATATGCGAAATACAGATTATGAGATTTCAGAATAAAATCTGGAATTTATTCTGAAAAAAATCAGCCTTGAACCACCTGAAAAGTATTGCATTATTTGGGTTAAAAGTATCACTATAACTTTAAGAGAAAAAGATGGCATTACATTCGCTGTTGCGCCCTTTAGAAAAACAGGGCATAAATCATGCTTTTATAAATTATATATACAATCAGTAAGTTTCCAAGAAAGTCTCACCACAAAGTAAAACAGGCATTAAAGGAAGATATTAAGCTTTTAAAACCTTAGCAATATCTAGTATAGTTTTAAATGTTTATCTCAAAACTGAGTTAATACAAAGGCATTCTGTCTTTGGCTGATGCCTTTTGCATGGAGCCATTCTTTCCCTTTCTATTAATTTTAGAAATTCGTTGGTACCGGAATCTACAACTCAGCATTAATTAAAGTCATCTATACAATTTATTCCCAGTGTAGATGAAGCTCTAGTGTTAGACATCTAACAATAACTCTGGCTCCTTAGATCCCCCATAGTACTGCTATTCTGTTGCTTAACTAGATTTGCTCATGAATTGTAATAAACAGAGATTAGATCTGTTTTGCACTCAGACCATTACATTTAATTAATAAATGGTTCGTACTCTGCCTGCAGGTATGCATGGGTAACTCCCATTCAGCTGAGCCACTGATTTCAACTCCCATTGACCAATTTCCTTTCATTTGAAGAACAAAACAATGACCAACAGTTCAAGTCCATATGAGGCAGCGCTGAATTTAATGTGCGGTGAATATGAACACTGTATTTCAGAGAAGACTTTGATCTAGACTGACTAAAAGACACTTTAGGATTTTGATGTAACAGAATTTTTAAAAGTGAAGAATCTGGTTTCGTGAAAGATGTACCCCTAAAATGTCAGTATTAGTATCTTTTTTTGAAAAGAAAAAGTGAATATTTCCACTTTTGAGTTTCCACTGTATGGAATTGTATCCATACACTAAGATCTTGGCCTGACTTGACTCAACACTTCTGTGGTTCTCTGCCCAATAGTAGCACAAAAAATCAGCTAAGGGAACACTGTTGTGGACAGCTGTGGTATCATCAGTTCATGCAGGACCAACAAATATGTTTAATCCAGAATTCAGCAGGTAGATAAGGAGATAAGGACAAATAAGGAGATTCAGCAGCTAGATAAGGAGTCTACTTTCACTGATTTTTCTTTTTAAAAATGTCCTCATCTTCTGTTTTCAGCCTGTATACCAAAATTCCTAATGAGCTGAGATCTATTTTAATGATTATTGAGATTTGTTCATAGTTGAGATTAATTTTAATGGTTGTTCCTAATGAGTTGAGATTTGTTTTAATGATTGTCACAGAAGGATTAGTTTTACATAGGAAACATAGAGAAAAGATGGGAAGTGCAGCGGACTCTATTGGTTATTCTGTTTTGTTATTCAAAGGTGCTGACTTTGACAGGAATGGGTTCTTACAGAAATCCCACTTCTTACTAACATCTACTGTAGCATGCTAAATTTTCTACATCATTTTTCAGCACCTCAAAATCCATGAAAATAAATGTTTGAGAACAGTAAATACTGTAAACAACAACTTGTGCTACACCTTGTAGCCTGAAAATGTATTAATTGACTTAAAACACATCTGTTACCATGTCCTCACCAAAGCATCCCCTTGAAACTCAAAGCTATAAATCAGCTACGTAGTGCTTGGCTAGGGATTAGGACTGTGAGGGTAAAAAGCTCCTAAAGCAGATTTGCCATTAAAAAACTATTTTTATTCTATTGATAGTGGTTATGCTTTAGCAAGTTTCTGCTACATTCCCTCCCTCCAGACATTCACTCCTCTCCCTCAGTTGTCTGCTTTAGGTTTCTGCTCCCAAATGATGCTGAAGCAAGTAGATGGGTGGTTGTATCCTAATTTCAAGGTGGGGCTGGGATGAGGGAGATGGTGGAATAAGGAAGACATGAACCTCACTTTTTATCATCCACAGCCAAGAATAACTATGGTGTAAGTAGATGCTGCGCAAACTCAGAACACTGCTGACAGTTTTCAATTTCCAGTTTGAAAAAACTGTTTAAATGCTCTGGTAGACTTTAAGACTGCAGGTTAAACCTCCCTCACTGCTGGAAGGCTTCAGTGCAGTGCCAAAGTACAATGAACAAGGTTTGGAGCCTGCAGAAGGTGACACTTGCCTGGGAAAGCTTCTGTACAAGGTGTAGAGCTACTACCTGTTTCAACTAGAATACCAGGAATAACTTCTTTACTTCTTCAAAATGTGATTTGGAATCTTTATCCATCAGAAGAGGTTAAGATCCAGATTAAGCACTCCCATCTGGAAGAAGTAAGATCTTAAGTATCTAAGAACTAATACTTAGTTAGAACTCCGTTACCCTGAAAGATTTCAGTCTTCCCTAGTGAAATCACTATGGGTAGCAAATGGATTTATAAGTATTATTAATATCCAAAGTGAATTTTAAACGTGTATGTAATGAAGGATGGAAAAGGTAAGAGATCACCAACTTCTTTTTTAATGGTTAAAACGGTACAAGAGATTTTTTGCTCTACAATCATTGCCTCAAAAGAAAGAAATAGTTTAAATTATTCAAAATGAAAAGACAGTCCACTCTTTACAAGGACACAACCTTCACCTGTTTGAATTACAGCTTTGTCCTTTATATCTTCCCATTGAATAGTTGAAAATTTCTGCCTAGTTCTGTTGGAAATAAGAATGCTGTTATCTTTAATTTCTGTTTTTCTTTAGTTTTCAGTACATATTTTCCTTAAGTTCTTTAAATATTGCCATGCAAAAGTACTTATATTTACATTTCACAGACATGTATCATCCCTGTTTGCTTTACTGAATGAAACAGCACAAGCTTGCCACAAAGATTCATGCACAGGCTTAAATTTCAATGGACCAGTCATTTGCTTAAATTTGAATAAGTATGCAGATCTTCATAGCACTGTAGTTGAATTTTTAAAATATATTAACTTCATTATGACACTTTCAGACTTCAGATAAAAGTGCATTTATGGTAAGTTACATTTTCTGCAAAACTCAATACATCAAAATCTGTGACTTTCAGACATGGGAGTAATACAGAAGAGGATTGTCAAATCTTCTTCTGTATCTGTTTTTTCTCACTTTTCAGTGGGGGGTTTGAGCATCAAAGCTATATAAATCCAATTGGCTCCCATGAACTTTGTTGACTTTGTAATGTTCTAATACACATAGCCATTGTATTTTAGACAAAAAAAAAAACAACAACAAAAAAAAAAACCCAGTTTCAAACATGGGAGTAGAAAATCAATGGCTACTTGATTTCAAAAAGTACTATTCATACATGCTGAAGGCCCCCATTTTACAAGCACACATATGTATAAGGACACGTTTTCTACTAGTTTTTGGACGTCAGAGCAGCAGCACTACTCTTGGGCAGTACGAATTAGTGGGCAAAAACACTCAGCATAATGCAGTATCTGGCATTTTATCATTAAATACAGAGACCTTTTAATGTCAGAAATTGAAGTCTACAAAGCGAATCTCAACTGTTCAACTGCTTTACCACTATATTTGCATTAATATAAGAAATGGGAAGGGAAGTTGTAATTAGTCTTTTGAAGACAGTATAACAGCTGCCACATTTTATACTTATCTAGCTATATAACTCGTGGCTTAAAGTTCCTACTTTCAGCCACCTTAGTTCATCACTATCTCGAGGAAGTAGCAACCTC
>NW_009194983.1:0-13647 GCF_000690835.1 Fulmarus glacialis | reverse complement strand
CTACAAATTTTGGCTGACCCAAGATTTTTCTTTATTTTTGCTTTGGCAGATGGATAAACCATTGTGAACTAAATTTTAAAAAATACAGCTTTTGACCAATATGTGATGTGATGTGCTCATATAGCCACCAATATGCATCCAAGATGACAGATCTTTAGAACAGACATGAATTTTTCATAGGTGTGCTTGAATGAACAAGTTTATCCCTGTGTCATCAATATACAATGGGATTCATAACCCCAAGAAACCTGAGGAGTAGACTGCAAGACAGCAAACCTGCTTTCTGCTCATCAGCATTCATAGGATAGATAGGGCTGAAGTGCATTTTTTCAGCAACAGTCCTGATCACAAAATACATACGCCTGTTAGAAAAGAATGTCCTAATGTAAGCAAGTACAGATTCAAAATCAGATGCTTCACAAAACACAGTAGCTCTGTCAAAATGGTCTACAGCTAACTCCTCTTGTAACAAAATCATGATGATTGAACAAAGATTAGCATGTGTTCTCCCGTTCACCATCAACAATGAAGAACATTTACATGCTACATTAATCACTATAATAGATACAAAATATCAAGTTCTTTCCCTCCAACATCAATGAAGAATCTATAGAAAGAGGGCTACAACATAAAAGAAAAAAAAAATCTAAATCATACTTGATAAAAGCATCTCAAACACTAATCAACTGTATCAACCAAAAAAAAATTGTTAAAAATAAGTAATCTGCTATCATTTCCAGGTAGCTAGTTGGCAGTATGTAACTACTTATGCCAACAGTGATATGCAGACATACTCCAATCCATTTAGGTAGCATTCCATTGAAGCTAATTTTTCAGTAAAACTAACAAGTGAACAATAAAATACTAAGTTAACTGTTTTTTCTAGGGTCCAAGGAAGATTGCTCAGCAGCTATTTTAGGTTTCTTGTCATGGCATTGTATTGAATCACTGACACCTACAGGCATAGTTGCATATATTAATTCTTCAAGAAATATCTCTGCAGCTTCACTGCTATGAGACAAGACACCTCTGAGGATAAGCAATGGAATTGCCTTGGACAGTCTGATTTATGGGCAAGGTACACAGAGATCCAATGCGGATGGCACAGGCATCCCATTTCGTGTGAAGTATTTCTCCCCATTCTCCCCAATGAAAATGCAGCAAACGAGTAGACGAAATTCTTTCTGCATTATCAGGAGTTCCCTAAGCCTGTGTCGTTATTCTGGTTTTATCCTGGTGTAAAGAAAATGTAGGCAACAAAATTGACCCTTATGAACCTCATGTATGGTCAACTAAAGACCCCCAAAGATACACTGCTTATACGTATTCCCTAATAGATTTGAAATTTTGCCTGCCTTCAATAGCTACTGGTTTGAAAATGATGACAGGGAAGTGTGATGTATTATTAAGTAAACTCATTTACAAACTCCGCTCTTAGTTTTGACTATATACTACTGACTTGATTTCATTATATATAATAAGGAGGATATATTTTAGAAAGTGCTCAGGGTCTAAGGAAAATTAATTCACAATTAAGGAAAATTGCTTCCTTCACCCAAGTCAGGCTAACTTCAAGAAAACTTCAGCATAGAAAAGTAACTCTGACTATCACACAAGCACGTGTATGAAAATCATAAATACCTAATTTTAAGACAAGATAAGAAAAACCAAATTAATTAGCTGGTCCCATAAGAATGACTCTACCAGACTTTCCATAGAAGTATGCTTCCTCCATAGCCAGTGCTAGCAAAAATGGTGCACAAAAGTAAGCTTTCTGAAAGATCCGTTTTGCCCTTTACTTACTTTGCAAAGGTCGTTTAAGAACACAGGTGAGTGTGGCAAATCAGACCAATGTCACCTATAAGAATAACGATGCAAGGCCGCTTTTACTTCATCAAAAAGAAACTAACTGTCCAAAATCACTTGAGTACCTGTAATCCCATTTATGAAGCCTTAGCGATGCCTAAGCTTGAGTTAGCTTTCTCCAACCCAAGTGAGGAAAGCAATCTATAAAAACGTACTCATTATCTTTTCTTGTCAAAAGCTAGACTTCTTGTCTGTCTTTTATTACTTTTTTTGACATGTTCTGAGGTCATCTTTGAAGCAGCTGTCAACAAGCAAAGAAAAACAGCCCTGGCTTTCTGTCAGTGCTACAAAAGGTATTCTCCTGCTGGAGGAAGTACATCAGTGCCCGTTCCTCCCAGCTGTGTACTCGCTGCTCTGTTCCCTGACCATCAGCGATACTACCAGGGCTAGACGACGGGGAACAGGGCTCAAACAAGGAAGTATTTCAAACAGATAATGCTGAGCCCTAAACTCCTTTCAGTTCTGTTAGCAATTTGTCTGCAGGCAGCACAACAGATCCGTCTCAATTCCCATTAAAGGCAATTTCATCAGCTTTTCAATACGGCTTTGAACAGGCTTAGGATGGTAATGAAGCATCACATAATAATCATGGCAACTATACATTTGGAGCGTATGGCCTTTGCGGCAGCGCTCGGTGGGAATTTTGCAGAGGACTACTAACAGAGATCGGCACAAAACCATCTGTAACACAACTTACTAGTTTCACAGCCCCCAAATCCTCCTCCTTCATGGAGGAGGATGTCGAAGTCAATGAATATTTGGGAAGTTGAGAGCCACTGAGCTCAATCGTACCCAGCATTATCTCTCCCTAGTAGTTTTCTATTCATTCGTTCTTGACAGCAATTTGGAGTTAGATTGAGAAATTTGAGGTTATTAAAGGATCTAAATGAATGCGGGTGAAAGTGAAAAGCAATTGTAAAGAGATGTGTTTTCTTTTCTCAAAATGCAGAATACAGAAAATTTCAGTTTATAACACTGTGGCTGCAAGATACAAAACACTTCCTCACTTTTTAAAGCTGACATATAAGAAAACAGGAACTGCACACAGGGGCGCAGTAAAGGTCCCAAACAAGCAAAAATGAGTCTAATTCTAGAGACTTTCCCCTCACTCGAGATTGCAGACATGTATGTCAGTTAGCCCTGGGTCTCTCAATAAGGACACAGAACCATTTTCCACAACAACACTGAGTCTTTCTTTTTTCTCATATACAACGGTGAAAAATGCTGCATATCAATCTCATAAGAAATATTACATCCGAAACAAAAGGAGTTGAGACTTTTAAGTATGTATCCTTAGTGCCCCTAAACACGTGTTTCTCAATGTACAGTACTCTTACTTCAGTACTAAAAATAAACAAACTGTATGGTACTTCGCATCGAAAGGTAGGTACTCTCACTGTACAAGTAAGAACAGAAAATTAGATGACATACTGAGCAGAGTTTATGTAACTGCTGGCTTGTATTCAACATCAACACATTCCCATGCCTGAAGTTTGAAAGAGATACAGAAATAACGCAGTACTGTTTAATACATATTTAAATAATAGTTGATAATACATCTTCCAGACAGTTTATTTCTTTCAAAATGAATCAAAGAACCTTCTCCTGTTTAAATTCATTGTCATATCATGAAAGTAAGTGTGCTAATTGGTTTCACCTACAGCTTCCTTTACTCCAAGGGACCAAATTTCACATGTTCCCAATTCTTGCAGATTGTGTCAGTTTCAGTACAGGAAACTGAATCAGTGCTTAAGCATTTAAAGCATCCTCAATAGATAGATAAAAACTCTGATTTAGATTAAGTATAAAAGACGCTTTAAATGCTAGTATTTGCTCTACTAAACTTGATCATAGAATCGTTTAGGTTGGAAAAGACCTTTAAGATTACTGAGTCCAATCGTTAACCTAGCACTGCCAAGTCCAGCACTAAACCATGTGGTCCCTAAGTACCACATCTACACTCAGGGATGATGGCTCAACCACTTCCCTGGGCAGCCTGTTTCAATGCTTGACAAACGCTTGATGTTGTAAGTACTCTCCCTGTCTGACATTCTTTCTTTTAAAAAATATAAAATTAAAAATTAAGGTACAGATGACAATGTGAAAAGCCAAAAAAAAAAAATTAAAAAAACAAGGTTGACACCTGGCTTAGCAATATTATTAATTATAACATGCATAATGTGACTGTGCAATCCTATTTGAAAGCACTTAAGCTTAGCGAAATACAAAACTGATAATTTTCCCTACTTCTTCCCACTCTAGCTTGTGCACTCATTATTTCCAGATTAAGAGAATAGAGAAAAGTACGCCAAAGAAAGTGTGAAGCTATAGTAGAGATGCCCCGATCTAAGTAAGATTTATGAGATAGGATTAGATCTCTTGTAAATGGCCCCAGAAAGAAAATAACACATCCATGTTGCTCTTTCATTCACTAATCCTCTTTGCAAAGCACTTTTTTTCTACACAACTCAAAATCCCTAACTCCAAAAATTAGTGGCAGAAAAATGGGGGTAAAGCAGGAAGAGGGAACACAAAAACACCGACATACTGTAGAGAGATATTTAAAAGCTTTTGGTTCAAACATTTCATATTATTTAGTCTTTTCCTTGGAAACCTTTCATAGCTTCTTTGACTCAGAATAACATAATTTCTCTTGTATACACACAGTGGTTTGTAATGATGAAAAACCTTTCTTTAACTGTTCCCATAGTAACAAAAACCATTCTATTATATGTATTTAATTGTTGCCTTTTCAAGTATAATCTATTATTGTATCTGGAGTCAGAGTGTTCTGTTGCCATCTAAATTATGGATTCCCTGAAATCTATCAAGCATTCATTCTAAATTCAAGTTCGCTTTCAATAATTCGGAATTTAAAGCATTTAGTGTATTTTATTATGCGCTATCACATTAAAAAAAAAATCAGGAATAAGTATCTAGATAGTACAAAGCTGGAAGCATTAAATATATTTTGAACAGGTGAATTTTAGTCATTTCAACTTTAAATATGAGGATAAACAAGCCTTGCTAGAGCTCATATCAAAATTCCCTACCTGAATGGGAATATGACTCCTTTCTGAGGCTTCTGAACTATGGCTCAGCTTTGTGATTCATTCCTGTAACATACTTGGACTGAATTCCAAGTTCTCTACATGTATTCCTGGTTTTAGGTGACATCTTTAAAAAACAGAAGTAATTTCTGGGAGAATAAATGAAGAATGATGATTTGCCTACTTAAGCTTTCTTAAAAAAAAAAATCTGTTTTGTTTCAGCACTGTATTTATTCTCTGAATTTTAATGGCAGTGTATAATTTTAAACTGCAGCACAGTTGAAGAGTAGAGAACTTGGAAACAATTACAAATCGTGGTTACTATTACACATCACACTTGCATTACTCCATTTCAATTCCATCTGATATTAAAGTAAAATATACTTTGTATGTTATTTTTATGTATATTTGCTCCCACAACACCAGCACAGGATTTAGAAAGTAATATGGTAATCCTACTTCTCAACACTTGTGCTTTCTTACTGACCCATGAATGCTATTTTCTAGCTCCTCCATTAGTTATCCCAAATACAGTGCACTGTTCCTTGGACAAGAAACCAAGGAGGTTTTTATTTGCCTATGGAAGTGCATGGCATGTTTTAGAGTGCTGTAACACACTTTGTCAGAATTGACAATAAATAATTAACATAGCAATGTTTATTTAGACCGTATCTCTGAAAATGTTTAGCTAGGACATTTAAATTTTTATTTATTCAGGGCCAGATAAGGAATAGAAAAATAAAATTACAACATTAGATTAAGATTAAAATAAGATTACAAAAATAAGGTTCAAAATATAGCCCCATTAATAGTGGGCTATTGTAGGACAAAATAACTTGGCATCACTTTACCACTTAGTTCATCTGTCAAAAAGGACTTCTGTTTCTCCTGTTCTGGCTTTAAACTGTGCGCATGAGACATTTAGACCGATGTAATCAAAACTACAAGAAGTGTATTGTAAAATAAAAGAATGTTTTTCATTCTTGGTTCTCATAACGTTCATTCCAGGTTGTTTTGTGGCTCTGATTTGAGGTCTCTGTCACCTCTGCTCCTACTACTGCCTGCAGAGATGAGTCCTTTTCAACTCAGTATCTTCCAAAGTAGTAACCTGGCCACATACTAAAATTATATATAAAGATGTATATTATACAAAAGGACATAACAAAAAGATAATTGGAAGTGGGACTGGAATACTCCTGAAAAATCAATATTAAAAAGTTTGAATAAAGGGCTGGGGATGGAGGAGTAGGTCAGTATAACAGTTAGATGAACATTACCATACTTTTGGGTGAATACCCTATAGGCTTTCTGTATAAACAAACAAACAACAGATAAATAGATAGATAGTTTTACCAAGAGTATAGGTTATAAGCACGACTGATTAAAAAATGGGAAAGTTTACCTCAAAGCTACCCCTCTTTTTCCCCTGCCTGTGCTTCCCCTGATTTTTCTCAATAGCTCACTCCCAGTAATCTCTTATCCATGTTTCCCTCCTCCTAATTGTCTTGCTCATCCCAGGAATCCTCCTGGGATCTGGGGGATTTGCTGAACATATAAAACAGCTCATCCTGGAACAAAAAAAGGGAGAGAGCTGCAGGTATTAGCCTATGTCATACTTTGATGTATATGTACATGCTTCTGAAAAAGTCACCTCACAGTTATGATGCAAGCACTGGCCTCTTTTTCTTTCCCTGCTTCTCCTTTTCAGAGACATTTATTAAAGCTGTACACAAACTGATGTTGTGGGCTGCTGTGATGGAAGCGCTAAATCTGGATTATTAATAGGTGGATATATTTGCAATACATGCTGTTACGTATTTAATCAATGTAGCAGCAGCAAATATTTTTCATGTGCAACAAAAGCTACATACCACTCCACTGTGTAATGATAAAGAGAGGATTAAAATACCAAAAGCAAAACAATTTGTAATCAAAACAATTGGAGTCAAATCCTACCATACCCACAAGGACCTAATAAATGAACCTGGTGCAGAAAGCACATTAAATACTTAAAGGTATGGTATAGGAAAAGAAAAATAAAAAATATTCCTCCCTCAAGAACATCAGTAAACTTTTTACATGGTGGCTACTGCGGCTACTATTGATAAAAAGCAGCTTAGCCAGTCAATCTCCTTAGCATAACACAGCTTAACCCTCTTCCTGGAGCACAGGAAAAAGAACTTTCATTTGTGCCCGCTTCATAACTGTATGGATAATTTTTGCAGCATTCAGTTATCTTGAATTCATTGTTGCTTAGCACAACATTTTGTCTTTACAGCTTAACTTTATTGCAATATAATTGCAAATTTATGCCTAATCCAACTGCACCAATGTTGCATGTGTCCTATGTGCTGATGCAGTGTCCTTTCACTTCCATCTCCTCTGCTTCCTACCTCCCCATTTCCCAGCTTACTTTTTTTTTATGCTGTAGGTGTCTTATATCTCCCATACGGTGGCCAACACAGCCACTGTAATGACAGGAAAAAGCCAGGAGGGGCCCGAGGAGAAAAAGAAAGAGCAATAGTACCACTTCACCTTCTTAGCTATAGCCCTCCATCTCCGCTATCAGTAAATCCATGCAAGTAAATCACAATGTACTCAATACTCAATGTAAACACAGGTTTTGATTGGTTACTAAAATCCCTGCTCCCAGGGCTATTCACAAGTATCTTGAAAATGTACATACAGGAGTAAGAGGGATATTGCCTCCATGTCTTCATTACCTCCAGGAAAAAATAAATAAGAAAAAAAAAAGGAGCTGGAAGCAGGGTAAGGAGATTGTTCTTAAAATTATTTCTGTCCTTTCTCTAATATCTCTTTGTTCACTCTGCAAAACAGAGAAAATCTTGCTCTTAGAAATACTAATATTTAGATTATGCACATTTCTGGAGCATCTTTCCCCATTTAGTTTTGCAAAATAAAAAGTGAAATCCCACTGATGGTATGCGAAATTTAGCATGCAGGTATGTATATTTTTTCATATAATTAATTCCCTCTAGGATGCAGGTAATATGTCAACTTGAAGCACCATGAAGCACTTCCTATATTTTTAAGCAGTACACTGACTGAACTTAGTTTGCTCCAGCAGTATTCCTATTTAAGTCACAATAACATGACTCAGAGTAGTGTATTTTCTGGAAAAGTTAACTCTAATACAGCCACAGCACAGGATGATGGGTTTTAGGAAAGTTCTGCAAAACACATGATTTAGAAAACACCTCAATAAAACCAATAAAAGCACCATCACAACACTATTGTTTTTCACTGATCAGATGCAAAAGAATACCTGATAATGTTTTACCTGGAAGCATACAATGAGCTATAAAACAGCACAGTGTAGTCTAACAGCTATACCATGCAATCATAAATGCAAATCTACCCTGTTTTTCTCTGACATCCCTCCTTTCCCCCACCTTCCAGTGACAGTAAGAAATTACCAAGAAATACTGTTCTTTTTTATGCTTCAGAGATATTATTAAATTACTGTGAAAGTGAAACAAATACATCTCTGCTACGTACTTGATCTGTTTTTTCTAGTTTTAATCTACAATGCATTTGTCTAACCAAATTATGTACTTCGCAATCCTAGCGTTACATGTACAAGCATATTTCCTTCATATTTGTTTTCAGTTTTATGATGCTTTAATTGTTCACAAGTAATAACATAGTTGATTAATTTTTATATTTGAGCTGCAATTATGCTTTGAAATCTAATTTATAAGAACTGAGGTTGTACTTTAATACAAACACCACAGACTTCTAAATTACAAAACAAATTATCCCCTGGTCCCTTTTCCCCCACCACCACCACCCCCCGCCTCCTTAGCATTTAGAGAACGCTACCTCAGACTGATGTTTCTGCTGCACAAAAGTACAGACCCAAACCTGCCTTAATTTCCTTGTAAGATGGTAACATACAACCACTGGCTGTGGCTCAAACAGAACTTTAATTACTGTTTAGCAACAGCTGATGCTTTTACATACCTGAAAGTATAATTCTCTTTCTGGAGTGGTTACCTAAGACTAAGCACTTCCACTTATTTTTGTGCAAGCTTGAGTCAAAGAAGTCAAGTTTAACGATTTTTGCCCCAATTTTACAGCAATATAACTTCTGTATCCTTTCAAGATTTTGGATGTACTAGTGTACAAGAAAAAGGAATAAATGGGCACAGCTGGCACTTCTCTCTCTCTCTCCCTGTTTGAATTAAATGGGCTTTCTCTCAAAGCTCTTAGTTCTGTACTTTAAAAGCACGTTCCTTTGCTGAAGTCTCACAGCGACTGTAAATTCCTATTAGGCAAAACTGGGCATTGAGGCTAACCATGGGATTTAACATTGCCTTCCCAATTGCTGCAGTATGCTACAAGAATTTGAAATACAAATTTAACAACCGCTATACAACATAAGTGCATATGAACTAACTTTATGCTTAGACTATCATAAAAATGGTTTTTTTCAAATGAGGAAAAAGACCAGGCAGTAAGACCACAGCATTTGTTTTGAGGTTTCATTGCGCTGCCCTGAAATCAAGTTCTTTCAGTCCCTTGAATAACTACCTGCTAAATAAAAACTTTAGATCTCCTTTAATACATGAAGCTGAGGGAGTAATGATTCTTGTTCTGAGTGTCTACATTGGACATGAATTTAGGCTGGATGAAAATGAAGTCTGTTTTCCACAGGGAACTTCCTTTTTTTAAAAATCCCAAGTAAACAAGTGAGTCATTTTCCACATGCCCAACTGTAACCCTGGCTCAGAAAGACATTATGTCTGAGTGGCTTTGTACAGTCATCCCAGCAGATGGTGGGTCTGCTCTATAGGGCTTAGGCAGCTACCATGTACGATAATGGAAAACACCATAATTTTATTAGAATAACATACACTGTAAGTGACTAATGCTACAATTTAGAACAGCAACTCTTCAGATGTGGATCTCCAGATAAAATAATTGATGTTCAATTGCCTAAGCCTCTTCCAGTGGCTCAGCTTCCTACAACCTCTCAACCATCTCTGCCTGCACTGCCTACAGTAACATCCTTTTCAAGGAACCAGGTAAGATTTTATTTACCTCAACTACATCTCCTTTTAGACTTGCTCCAGAGGTTAAGGAGTATTAATATATATGCAATCATTCCCATTTCATCACACGATAAAAATCTCAGCACAAAATCCAAATTCAAACAAATGTCCTATCTAGTCATAACTGTGCCTTATGGTTCATTGCTCTAATTACAATGTATATGCCAAGAATATTTTGCAATAATTACTCAGGGCCATTAACTTAGAAGAGGTCTTGGTTGCTGAGCGTTAGGCCGCCACTTTGGGATTCGGTTGATATTGATGGTCTGACTCATACTTCTCAGTAACGTAAATTAGAGCAGAAACTTCTAGGCACTACAGTACACACAGGATAAAATTTCCACTCTTGAACCAAGTGTACCTTAAGCACGTGCCTTTATATATCTATCTGGGTGACAACTGGCATCTTTTCAAATAAGATCTCTAATTAAATACTGCAAAATTACTTATCTTGATGCATTTCTTTTTGGGAAATTTCTGGACATGAAGGACGAGCAAATCAGATGACTAAAGCTTCCACTATTGCAGAAGTGTCCAGTGGAGAACATGATGATTCATAGAGAACAAAGAAAAGAAGAATGCATGGGAATGCGCAGATTTTAATTTAATTTAGGAATAAAAAAATTGTCTCAGGTCTGATACATAATTGGATAATCTTACTCTGAAGGACATTCTTATTAGAGTGATGGCCAAAACCAGAATGACATTATGGTATCATAAAAGTATGTAAGTTTAGGGATGTGAATGGAACAAAGCGATCTTTTATTCTTGCTTCAGGCTAAACCAGAGCTGTTTTCTAAATGTAACTGTGATTTGGTGACAATGTTTTTCTTATAATGACTTCAGGTCTAGTTAAGAAATTGTAGTCATTGATGCAGTTATGTTGTCCATTGCTTGCTGCTGAAACAGGGGAAATTTGTATTCCAGATTACTATAATTGCATTGTCCTTAGTTTGTACAGTCCAATGCTTTAAGTCAGCTTTGGTCATACTCTCTGCCAATGTAAATTACAATAACTATTTTGACTCCAGAAGTTCTACACAAATTTTCACCATTTGGAGCTCAGACACATCACTTCTCAGCAAAGCTGTATTATCCCTACACATTTTTATTTCCTGAATTTTCTTTTATTAATAAAGATTAGCTACACAATGATACAATGCACTAGTCTTATTTTGAAATTACAATTACCTCAACTTAGAAATGCCATAGTGTTCCTGATCCTTCATGCTTTGAATCAAAGTGACCTCATTAAGCACCTTGCTTAACATTCCAGCCCTGTATCTTTTCATGAAATGCCATTAAGTTCAGTCACATCAGTAATACTTTAAGGGCAATGATTGAAACACTTATGGTTGATTGTCCATTAGAAACCAAGTCTTTTCTCAGAGACTTTTTTCCTATTTTCCAAAATGTTTCCCATTTCAGAGAGGATATGAGTACAGCAAAATAACTCATTTTCCCATTATGTGCAAAAAGCAATACAGGAGGTACAAGGAGACCACGGAACTGTTATGGCCATGGGCTATGGTTTGTTTTTTCTCTGTTTTATTGCAGAGGGACAGGGAATCAGAATAATCAAAAATGAGTTTTTAATCAAATGTAACAGCTTATTAGTGCCTTTTAAACAAAGAGTTAATTTGTTGTTTGTTACCCTGATTATGTTTTGGATATGTATTAATTCTTTGCATAGTGATAGCCAGTTACATATTTTTGATATGCTCTTCTTGCCAGTACAAAGATTAAAGATTCAAAAATCACACAGAAAATATTTTTCAAATAAATGTTTGCTTTTTCAAAAATAAAACCACCTTTTTTTCATTAAGCATAATTTTATCAAAGGAAACTGACATCTATTACAAAGATATATTCAGTTCATCCCATGCTTCCTCAGAAGACTTTTATATGTGCTAGTGGAGTATAGGCATATCTAACATGCAAAACCCACCTGTTCACTAGGGTCTAAAGTAAATCAAAGATCCTACTGTACTTCGGAAATTACCTTCCCAAACACATCTACTGCGATTTCCAGGCTTTGCAGGTGGCCTGTCCCATGAAAGGTAGGTTATGCTCCTCACCAGTAATACCTGCATCTGTCCTGTCCATTGAGAGACAAGCAGCACTCATGACTAGTTTCCACAGGTGTGAGAAGGAGACAGCACACCAAAATTTCCTATCTTGTGAGACACATTAATGTGTTTTAGCCATCCTTAAATCTACACAGAGAAAGAGCCACACATCCACCAGCAAGGTAAAGCTGGGGGGCTGCGGGGCCCTGCAAGGAGGACGAGCGGCAGGGAGAAGGGACAGCTGAGGAGGTGCTCCTCAGGGGTGCTGGGAGCGGACGTGGTGCAACAAAGCAGAGGAAGCAGCCCATGGAGGGGACGGGTGGGACCTGGACCCACGCGTGCACGCCCCACTGTTCTGGCCTGCGCCCGCAGGAGACTCAGGTCTGGCTGGTTCCCCAAAGGAGGACCTCCAGTACCCATGCGTGTCGAGCAATTCTGGGAACGTGTTTGGCCCTTGCGGAAACATATTTGATTCCTACTAGTCCAGGAAGCAATTTTAATGGTGCGTTTGACCACTGACAGCATAAGCATATTGCTTATATTTACTCAATTTTAAAGTACCCGTTTTAAAGAAATGGATATAAATTCTACCTCCTCTACCTCTTACCTATCACTAAAATGTTATGGTGGAAAGTATACTGTAATTCAGCTGATGTGTCTTTTGTTTTTCCGCTGAGCTGGAACCACAGCTTTCAAACCAATGTCATTCCAGAGCAACACTGGTCATCCCTATACTCTCCATATTACCCAAAGAGTGACACATGCTTTCACAGCGCATCATCCCAGTTATCCAGGAAACTGAAACAGTTCAATCATCTTTTATCAGGTTGTCCAAACAAGTGTGAAAAGCGCTCATTTTCACACTACTGAAACATGCCTTATTGAATGGACTGTCAAAGCAGACACAAATCTTGCAGTGGGGTACCACTGCCTGACAACCTGGCTGCATTAGAGACCACACTATATGTCACCACTAAGAAGCACCAAAAATTACAGAGGTAAAATAACAACACTGTCACTCTGAGGGAAAAAATGTCTTCCCTGAGATTTATCAAAACACCAAAAAAAATTAGAGGAAGAGAGAGAAAAAGGAAAAGAAAATCTGCAACTGAAATAAGTGAAGAGTAATATATAATCAGGTTAGTTTGAACATCTTTTGAAAGGAATTAGGCAACAGTCAAAAAGGATTACCAGTGTCTTCAGATGGAACAATTATATTTTTACAACTTGAAGATCTTGGAGAGAAAAAAGGCTCCTAAATTTTGGAATATACTTACTGCAGCTAGCAAATATAGGACATACGTCCACCAAAACCTTCCCAGATGCCAAAATGAGTATCTGTACTAAACAGTGCAGTACGGGATGGCATTAAAGCTATAATTCTCCCACTTACCACCCTGTTTCCCATCAGTAAGCACCCAGCTAGTCACTGTGACTCCAAGGAGTCCTCTCATGTATTTGAAGTTGAACTTATGCATAAGAATCTTGCTTAGGTAAGTACAGTTGCAAGGCACAAATTAAACAGCTTTGGCACAGATAGAACATTGAAAAGACTCACTACAAAGGTGTCCTGGTTTCAGCTGGGAT
>NW_009194982.1:0-406 GCF_000690835.1 Fulmarus glacialis | reverse complement strand
TGACCCCTTCTCTCTGGGCCAGGCTGAGACCCCTCCTCCCCCCCAAAGCCCCCATCCTCCTCCCAAACGTTTAAGGCCACAATTGGGCAAGCGACGGGGCGGCCCCCCCATCCGCGTCCCCTGTATTTATAGAGCGCCGGATGTGACGAGCCGCACGTGTAATTATTAAAACAAGGATTCAATTACTGGTCACGTGAATTTGTAAATAATTTTTTTTTTTTGCTTTTTTTTTTCTTTATGGAGTATTTAATTGAAGATTTAAAGGCATCTTTTCACCTTAAAACTGGAAATAAAAGAACATTGCTAAATAATGCCCCGTGTGCCGCTGTTGCCGCCCCCTGTCCCATGTCCCTTGCCCCTGGGCTGGCATGGGGGGGCCAGCCTAGACGCCCGGCCGGGGGCCCAC
>NW_009194981.1:12240-19222 GCF_000690835.1 Fulmarus glacialis | reverse complement strand
CCCGGCGGGGGTCCCGCGGGCCGGGGGAAGCGGGGACGCAAAGCCCTGCCACAGCACCCCGGCAGCCCTTGCCTTGCTGGTTATCAATGCATGGGGGGGGCAGGACAAAAATAGCTTTGATAAAGCTGTGAGTTTGGAAACTCTTCCTCTTACTTGGCAGCGGGCAGCCGTTCCGCTGCGCTGGCCTCGGCTGCTCCCGGGAAAGCCGGGCTCGCGCCTTCCAGTGGGTATTTGGATTCAGCAGCTTCCGATAATAAAATCTAAGCAAGCGTTGAACCGGAGAGAACCCGTGCTATCTGGTCATCGCTTTTTTTTTTCCCCTTCGGTACTTAAGCGGTGTCAACATAAAGTGAGTCGGGGCGGCTTGATGTCGTGTTTGAATTCTTAGGTTGTCTTGTAATAGCATGTGGCTGAAGTTCCTTTCGTGTTATCGTGCTGGATCTGTTTAGTCTTTAGAGCTCTTCTTTCCAGCGAATGTATAATGAAATACCAGGGTAAATAGTTGAGGCATTCATAAATTACAGCGTTAGATAATTCGTCTCTGGATGTGTATGAAGATCCAAGCGTCGCTCACTACAGCTGACATACTCCAGATAAGGTAATGCTAATTATTTATTTCTTTATTTTACATCTGGCCTGTCGGGCGTAAGATGAAAAATTCTTTTGGACATATTGAAGCAGTTGGTTGTGAGAGAAAGTTTCCTTGTAGTAAGGGCATGCGAAACGCTGAGCTTAATGGGCAGCGTACAGCTTGCAGCCCAACCGCTGGCACCGAAAACGCTCTGTTTGGAAACCGGTGCTGTGACAACGTGTAATTAATATTATTTGTAGTAGTGCTGCTCCCCTGCTTCTCGCTGCCTTTTCTGCCTTACCATTCGTTTGAGTCTATGTGCAGCTGAAACCAGCCACCTTCCGTGTCTTAGGGTGCTGTGAATATATCCCTTCTGCGATTAAAGCAATGAAACGAGGTGTTTGCAAACAGCCTTATTTAAAAAGTTAATATCAGCAATGTTAAACTCTCGGGGGTGTGTGTGGGGTTCCTCGCTGCTTTCCAACCCGTAGCAGCCAAGCTGCGCTGCTGGTAAATCCAAAGTGCGGTCCCGTGCACATGTATCGGGAGACAGATGCTTACATAAATTAAGCAGGAATTACTAAATAATTATTTCCAGAGATCTGATCAATGGCATTTTTCTCCCAGTGAGGAAGCGGGCAGGGTCGGGGTGCGTTGGGGGGATCCAGCATCCCAATAAACGCGGTGCTGCGAGCCCTCGAACAGTCCTGTCGCTGTGTTTGGCTACGCGAAGTATTTTCAGTGAAGAGGCCGAGTAATTACTGCATGTACTGCGATTTTACAAGCTGATTTAAAACCAAAAAATATCTCCTCCCTGACCCTTTTTTCTTTCTTTTTTTTTTTTCCCTCCCCTTCCTGACCTGAGGCAGGAGGGAGAGGAGGGGGGGAAGGACGGGGAGCGATGGTCAGCACCGAGATTTTGGCAGAAATCTCGCCTGGCCACGGGCCAGAAATGACCTCATGACAGGAGTGAGATTTGGCAGCTCGATAACGCCCCGCTTCCCTATCTTACAGGGTATTCAAATATGTAACTCATTTAAGATACAAGGGCAATTTTTCATGGCAAAGGTTGAGGCATTGTAGTTCACATCTTTGTCCCAGAAGCTGCGGGGTGTTGCATCACCGGTTTGGCGTCGAGATGAAAAGTTTGTTAATGCTGCTTTAATTCATCGACTCTTCGATCGCTGTCCCTCTGAGATGCGATAGCGGATTTGGGGAGTGGTGGTACATTCAGCCTTGACTGATGTTATAAAATCTAAATAATCCCTTCAGATGGATGTGCTGTGGAAGACAAAAGTGATTCTGTCGGTGTGTTCGTTAGCGTTTGGCAGGCGCTTCGCTAATGGCTCCGCTCGCGGGGAACAGGCAGCAGGGCGCTACGTACCGCTCATTAAAATATTTTATGCCTAAACTAGATTGTGTTTTGTTGTCAAAAATAATCATCCTTGTAGTATTTGAGCCTCGCAGAACATCGCTTCTGTGCTTTTTCTCCGAGCGAGTCCATGTCATGCCACATTTCTGCAAAAAACTTGTTTTTCGCGAACGCCGGGCGAAGCGCCTGCCCTCGTGAGTGTCCCGAGACGGGCTTAAAAGTTGCCGAGGTCTGCCTCTTGGAATGAGATCAGATATCCATCAGGTACGTCAGATCGAACCAGCGGTGGAGGCTGGCGGCTGTCTGCTTGTCGTGGCCGGGGGCGGCTGCCGAGTCATCCGAAAAAATGCACTGAGCAGGAATTCGGTTGCCGGCACTTTCCTTCACCCGCACCAGCGGTGTCCTTCGTGTAGGTCTCCACCTCTGGCCTTCTGAACGAGGGACGTGCCCGCTTTCGAGTAGCCCTTACGCTGGTATTCCTGACAGTGCCATTGCTTTCCTGCCGGTATTTGTAATTCCACCAAAGCAACGTGTATAAACCCCCTAATTGCTCATTTACTTGTTTTTCTTCCCTTTCCCACCCGTATCCCTCCATCTCCTGAAGCGGCAGGCAGGCCCGCCCGTGCCGGCAGTCGTTAGGCGGTAACCGAACCCGTTAATTTATATCTCTCTTCTAAAAGCCTGCTTGCTCATTTGATAAGGAAATTATAGGAATAAAGCTTTAGAGGCCAAGTAGTATTTTGCTTGTAGTCGTGGGTAACGAAATATAGAGTGAGTGTGCAACTTCGTCTGTGCGCCCTGCTTTTTGTTGTACTTAGTAAAAATGAATAACTGGCTTTACTTCAGGGGGAGGTAGGAAAAGATTTAGGGAGTAATATATAGTTTTTCTCTGTTTCTGGTCAGGATGCTGTGGCAGGGTAATTCTTGGTGAATTATTTGGGCGGTTTCACCTGGAAAAGGGTCATGGGCGTGTTGGCCTCTGGAAGGGGCTGTTGGCTGTAGAGGACACATGGACGTCGCCTTGTCTTTCACACTTAGCCTGTTGTCCGCTCTCTGCCACCGAAGGGTCGTAACCGAAAACAGGGAGTCGTCGCCAGGTACTTGCTGCTGTCTGTTCTCCAAGTAATTGTACGGTGTTTCTCAAAATAATTTTGTCAGTCTGGTGTAAGCAGCTCTATACTGAAATGGAGTTTTGAAGGATGGTCAGAACGTCTAGGCCAGCCTAGATGTAAAAGCCGAAGGGTATGAATGCTCAGGCATGAGGGCACCTTGGTGGCTTTTGCCTCACTAATGTGAAAATGCAGTTATTTTGCCCTTTCTTCTCAATTCCAGCTGCGGAGTCAAATTCCAGCTGCACCGTTCAGGTGCGATTTGCACAACGTGCTGTCAAAGGGTCTAAAAGGCTTTAAAGCTGCTCCAGAGACTTCTCCCTCCGGAGCGTACCTCGAGCTCATCCATGCGCGTTCATCCCCGCGTCTGGTTCCCGCATCCCGAGCCGGGGGGCTGCGCCGGCGCGTGATGGATCGGGGAAGAGCTGAGACCCGACAGCGCGCTGAAAGCTTTGAGCAGTGTGTCTTGTTGGAAACGCTTCTCCTCTGAAAGCAGCTCCCTGCGGGGCGCAACCCTTTAAATACCTGTTCGGGGCTCGTGCTTGGGGTTGCAGGATTTCTGATCCGGGGTTATGGAAACCCTGGGTCTGAGCAGGCGGGCTGCGGAGCAGAAGGAAGATAGTGTTGTGGGATGCGTTTCATGGTGGGTTTTCCCTGGAATTACACTTAGCGGTCTTGGTTGTAGCTGAAGGAAGCTCTTACAGGGCAATAAAGGGAGATCGCTGGCTCGTAACACATCGGGGCTCTGGTAACCTTCATTCGCGTCCCTCGACAGAGAGGATAACATTCCTGAGGCTGCGTGAGGTTTGGGGTCTGTGCCGGGGAGAGGGGGCTGCGGCGGGATTGCCTGATATCAAATAGAAAACATATTTCTGCTACTATGCCTGTGAATATTCTCTGCAAAATCTGGCACGAATCCATAACGCCGCCTTGTAAAAAGAAAATGGTACCGAGCGTCAGGAGAACGGCAGTGACTGCCAGGTACGCTGCATTAATTGGGAAATGAAGTGCGGCGTGAGCTTTTCCCGGAGGGTTTGAGGTGCGTCCCTGCGTGTGCCGTAGGTTTAACTCCCGACGCGCGGAGGAACCGTCTCCTTCGGCTGCCGGGGGGCTGCTGGGGGGCCTGCTGCCGAGACCGCGCTGCGCCGGGCACCGCCTGCTTGTGCAGAGGTTCATGGTGCTGCTTGGGTGCGTTTTGTTCTGCCTCGTTACGCCGGGCAGGTGAGACGGACACCGTGTCCTATGCGGCGGGATGTCACCCCTCCCGAGGTGTGCAGCTGGGAGGGCTGGAGCTTAGGAATTCCCCGTTGGAAAGGGGGGAAACTGTCAGGGAGAAAAAAAGATAGCTGCGGCTCTGGGGTCCGCAAGCGCAGGTCGGCTGCGGGCGCGTCTCGCCGGGGAAGCGCACCCTCAAAGTGCTGGGGATGCTGGCGAGAATAGCGAACAGGTAAAAAAAGAAAAATCTCGCATCTAGGAGAGAAGAGGCGGTTGGAAAACGTGACATATATTTTGCAACTGCTGTCTCGAAGCTTGTGTCAACGTCGGGGGGGGTTATCAGCCAGAGGCGGTACCCGGGGAGAGCGCAGGCAGCCGGTGGGTGCTGCCCCGGCTGCTTGGGATGGGGCTGGGGTCTGATTTTGAAAAATAACTGCAGGAGCACAAAAGGAAAGAGTAATTTTTCCAGCCAAGGGCAGAGGGAAAGCAGCGGGAGGACAAGTGCGAAATTAATTCGGCGATGCGCGGGAAGGAGAGGAGGAACAGCTTCAGCTCACGGAGGAACGTGGGGATGTTGATGTCTTGTCGGAAACAGAAAAATGCGAACGGAGGAATAATGCAGGAATAACGCATCAGGGCAGGGTCGGCCCCGGCGTCCTGCCTGCGCCGGCAGGAGCGGGTGCAGGTGGAAGAGCATGGCAGCGGGCGCAGAGTGCGTCCGATACAGAATTAATGAAGCGAGCGGCCGAAGGAGCGAGCGAGCGTGCAGCCGAGCAGAGCACCCGTTGCTGTAGCCGCTGTCCCGAGAGGCTGGCGGCAGCGGCGTGGGACGGCGTGTGCGTGGAGCACGGTGCTTCCTTCCCCTTCCGGAGCTGAGCTTGCCGGTGTATTTTCTTTATTTTTAATTTTCTGCTCGTTCCATGAAGGATAAATGACGCAACTTTGTGCGAGGAGTAGGACTTTTTATCAGCATTTATTGGATTCCTTGATGGAGAAGGTTGTTGTTGCCAAAGTAAGTGTTTGACCGACACGTGACCGAAGTTGCAGGGTTTTTCCACAATTTTGAGATGAGTTAACTGGCAAACACTCAAACCTGTGTTTTTAAGAACGCTCAGTGGTATTCCGAAGTTATCTTTCACTTAACCTCGTAGTACATAGTGCTGCATCAAACCGATATTATTCTAACCTTTTAACGTTATTTTTCTTACCACATAATACTATAAATCTTCTCTGCTCTTCCATACACATGTAGTATCTTGTAATGCTAATTAAACTGCACACTACCCTAATTTTGCTCTCATACTAATCCAATATATTTTTCTTGACTGGGAGCCAAACCCGGAGAGCTTCAGAGCATGCGAAGCTCTCATTCCAGTCTTATTATATGTTAATGACTTTATATTTTAATATCTTTCAACACTTTAAGAGGATGTTATTTTTAGAGGTGTCTGGCTGCGAAAGGTAACCCATATGCGAGAGGCTGAGGGTTTTTTGTGAATGTAAAGCACTAAGTAAACTCGGTGCGATGAGTAAGTGGTAAGTGTGTCTCTGAAGATGTGTAATCTGTCAGAAGTCATTGTGCACAAGGACAAAATTACAGTGAGATTTGGATGCAATTTTAAAATAGTTAACGGTCTTTATAGGAGAGGAAAATAAAACTCTTGCCTAGACTTTTACATGTTGCAGTCGTAAGTGCTCTCTTGTTAAACTCTTGGGGAAACGCACTGTTTTTGTATGCTGATGGTGCTGATGCCAGTTGGGCCTGAATGCTACTATAACAGAAATAATTACTCACAGATGGGTGGATATTAAAATGAGCTCTTTCCATAAGCCCAAATAAAATTCTGTTGTAAGTGCAAAGTACTAAATATGCAAGATTGTATTGATGAAATGCCAGGGCTATAATGTCTTCCAAATGGCAAGTGCCAGCATCCTTTTTTGCTGAAGCTGCACCTCGGCTGCAGCTTGTCGTTCCCCAGTCGATCTGCACTTCCTCAGAAATGGCTGTCGCAGCAGGAGGAGCAGAACAGCGACTTGAAATGATACGTAAATCTGCAAGCGATTTAGCTCTGCGCGCTGTGCCTCCTGTCTGCGCATGGTAAGGAGGAGTAATACCGTGCAAAGCTGAACCCCTGCCTCCGGCGCTTTCTTCGTGGTTGCATTCGTTCAGGAGACCTGAATGTGTTGAGGAAAGCGGGGGATCTGCTCAGGAGGCACGCCAGCGGCATTGCACAGCTTTGCAGCCATGGGCGTTGCGTGGCGTGACACTGTGGTGTGGGTGTTGCATGGCGTGGTGTTGTATTGCATGGCGTGGGCTTGCGTTGCGTGGCTTTGGAGTAGTGGGCATTGCATGGCGTGGGGTTGCATTGCACGGCTTTGCAGCAGCGGGCATTGCATGAAGTGACACTGTGGCAGATGCTGCATGGCATTGCGTTGCATGGCTTTGGAGTAGCGGGCATTGCATGGCATGGGGTTGCATTGCATGGCTTTGTAGCAGTGGGCGTTGCATGGCGTGGGATTGCATTGCACGGCTTTGCAGCAGCAGGCATTGCATGGAGTGACACTGGCAGGCGTTGCATGGCATGGCAGCAGCAGGTGTTGCGTAACATGGGGTTGCATTGCATGGTTTGCAGCAGCGGAAGTTGCATGGCATTGTGTTGCATGGCTTTGCAGCAGTGAGTGTTAAGCAGCGTGGCTTCTCATGGCTTTGCAGCG
>NW_009194981.1:10752-12212 GCF_000690835.1 Fulmarus glacialis | reverse complement strand
CATGGCATTATATTGCATGGCTTTGCCATGGTGGACATTGCTCGACGTGGTGTTGCAGCAGGCATTGCGTTGTGTGGCAAGGTGTTGTGCTGCATGGGACTGTGGTCCCTGCGTGTTGTTGCGTTGCACGGCTTTGCAGCAGCCGGGCTTGCATGGCGTGGCGTTGCAGCAGGGCTTCGATGCAGGGCTGTTGCTGCTGGCGCGTTCTGGGTGCGGTGAGGGAGAAGAGGCCTGGGGAAGGCTCGCAGTCGGCCAGTCCAGCATGGAGCTGCCTGTAGTGTGGCCGAGGCAGAGCTGCCAGCCCAACCTGCAGAAGTGATGGCACGTGTGACTGTGCGAGATCGGGCCCTTCTTTCCTCTGCTGTTTTTACCTCCCTTACAACAGACACGATGTCCCAGGAGCAGCCCCTGAGTGACAAAGCGGGGTCAAATGCCCGATCCCCTGCGGCACTGCGGGTCCGGCGCAGCCCCGTCCTGCTGCCCCTGGTCCCCCTTTGCAGTTCGTGTGTTTTACATCTCTCCTGAGGCACACGAAGAGGTGGGAGATAGCGAGAAAGTCTAAAATCCACCTCGGAGCATGTAGCAGCTCTATAATTGTAAGTTATACGTCGGTGGAAGAGTTGGGGAGCTGCTGCGCCGGGGTTGTGGTCTCTGCCATGGTCAAGGCTGGGCCACCTCTGTGGTGGCTGCGGCTCCGGGCTCGCCCAGCGCTGGTGCTCCTGGCCCTGCTCCAGCGTCTTGCGGCTTTTCTGGTTTCCCCGCGATACTTACGCTGGGTGCTGCTGCTCCCGCACGCTGCTCCCTGGCTATAAACCTCGTAGGCGCTTCTTAATCAACTTTTTGTTGTCTTGTCCCTTCTCGGTTTCCCGTTTCTTACTGGAGAGGAGCGCGATGTTTCTCCCAGCCCGCTGCCTTGGCCAGAGACCCTCTGTCAGCCGCCCCCAGGGGTAAGACTTGCAAGTGGAAAGGCTATCCCTTGGCTTTTGGGTTTTCAGTTTTGTTTCATTCACTGTTCTCCATCGCTGTTACAGTCAGCATTTCTCCATAGGTCTGCATGTTTTTGCTGTGTAAAAAAAAACCAAAACAAAACCCAAACAAACAAAAAACAACCAAAAAACTAAGTGCTTGCAACAGGAAGGAAGATGAGACCAACGCTCCTGATGGCGGGTCCCGTGCTGGAGCAAGAAAATGGGTATTTAGGCTGTGTTGGCTGCAGGTGCTCGTCTGCCCCCGCTCCTGCTCCCTCCGGGGCAGCCCCGGTGAGGAGGGGGCTGCTTAGGGAAGATAAAATACGGTCACGCACCCAGATACGCAGCAAATACCTGATTAGCTCTAGGGGCCAGAAGACATAAATGCAGGGTACCTTGTCCAGCAGGAAAGAAAGAAAAAAATCTTTGGCTTCTTCCTTTTATTTTCTCATCCGTGAAGCGGCAGCGGGTTTTCCCCGGGTTTCCAGGGGA
>NW_009194981.1:8974-10616 GCF_000690835.1 Fulmarus glacialis | reverse complement strand
AAAAAAAAATCTTTGGCTTCTTCCTTTTATTTTCTCATCCGTGAAGCGGCAGCGGCTTTTCCCGGGTTTCCCAGGGAAGCGTGGGGCTGCGGACGCCGCGTGGGGCAGGCGCTGATGGCCTAAACAGACTTCGCGTGATTCTCCCAGTCTTCTCGGAGTGCTGGGCTCAGTGAAATTAATTCCAGGAAATAATTTCGGAGCAATTATTTCCTTCAACCTTGCAAATAAGTTGCTGAGCTACTGCTAACCTTAACCAGCACTTTTTAAAATTTTCCCTTGGGATAGGAAAATGGGATAAATCATTTGAAGCTGGAAGTGTTGCTGACCTGCTGTGGCACTAGGAGGACTAACCAGTTCAGACTCAAAAATGAGATTTTTGTTTTCCTTTTTTTTTTTTTTTTGCAGTTGCAGGGTGCTGCCATTCTGCCTGTCAGTGCGTTTCACCCGCCTTCTCATCAGGCCTTGAGAAACCTGGGGCTGCAGGGGTTAGGAGGGGCGGCGTTTCTGCCCGGAAAGTTTTAATTCTCATGCTTTCCCATAAAACATACCCTGTGGCGGAAAAATCGGATGAAAATAGGAATTGCTGGACGCGCAGCTGATGAAGCGTATCTAGAGAGCTGGATGAAAACGCGTAAAGAAAAGAGTTGGTTTTTAACTGCAGCTGTTACTATCTTTTTAGTGATAATGAACTAAATTAGCACGCTGGCTGCCTTCGAGCTATGGGTGGGCTTGTTGGTGCTTGCTGGCTCTGCGGCGTTACCTCCGCTGGGAAGCCGGGAGATCCTGTCCGAGGGACCCGCTCCGCTGGGGCCAGGGGAAGCCGGGCTCGGCTCCGCCGAGGGACCTCCTGTAGTAGACTGAGGGAGACTGTCTCTTCTGAAGGTGGAAAGGAGGCTTTTTCTGCCTGCTGGGGAAATGCAAAGTTTAAAGATGTTAATTGTCATTTTGAAAGGATTACGGTATCTTCTGTCTAGCAATGTCTTTATTGCCGACTTGGAGTTTTCTTCTATTTCTTCTGTTGGTGAAAGGAGTTGTTTTGACTCAGAATATGGCTCGTGCACAGATTCCTGGACTGCGCAGAACTTGGTGGTGTTCAACAGAATAAGCTTATGAGGAAAGTGCAGCTCTTTTACTGGCGGTGCTGTGCTTTAGTTCCAGCGTGGTGGGATCGTCGCGCTGCTGGTCCTCTTCGGTGGCTGCTGACCCATCTTCATCCCTTCCTGTTTTGCGGGTCGTGGAACTTAATTTTGCAAGCCCAAACATACGAGTAAACTGCAGATTCGAGCTCAGATCTAGGGATCGGTGATTTTTGCAGCATTGCTGCAGTTTTCCGAGCTCTGGTGGTACCAAAGAGCAGGTAAATGGGGGGGAAAAAGGGGTTTTCCACGCCAAGGCTCATGTGCCAGAGCTTCCGAGGCACTTCTGCAGGAAAATGTTTCTGATGTGGCAGCGATGGGCTTTAAGGCACAGGGTGCTGCTGCGCTGCAATGGGCTGGCTGTGCAGTGAGGTTAAATCCTCCTGCTGCGATAGCTGCTAGGAAAAAAGTGAGATACCCAAGCTTTTTTAAAGCAAGGGACGGGCATCCCGGGGCGTTCCTGGGGCTGTCGGTGAACCGCCTGCCTGAGCGGAGCGTGCCGGCTC
>NW_009194981.1:8273-8935 GCF_000690835.1 Fulmarus glacialis | reverse complement strand
CAGGCACGGGGAAGGTGGCCGTGCTTTGTAAGGCATGGTTAGAAGCAGGTTTGGAGACTTAAATTAACTATACGTGAGACTCCTTGCCTGGTTGGTCACCAGCACAGTCTAGCCAGAAGCTGCGTTTCTGCTGGCTGCTGCTTTAGGGGGGTTTTTGGTTTTTGGTTTTTTTTTTTTTTTTGAAGGAGAAGAAAAATGCAGTTGGCCTGCTGCGTGAGTCCGAGTAACCCCGAATCGCTTTGTTCTGCTGCTGCCTCTCTTGGTGTTGAAGTATTCTTCTGGGGAAGACTTGTATCACCTGAGCACTGTCCTGGGATTGCTTGGGGTTTTGGAGGGTTTGGTGGGTTTTGGTTTTGGTTTTTTGTTTGTTTGTCTCTGCTTTACTGTAAGGGAAATCCCAGGAATGCTGCTCCCAGCAAAGCTCACGGGAGGATGGGGACCTTCCCTTCTTGAAAGAAAATACACACAAACCTTTTTCCTTCTGCATGCTTCTCTTCTAGGCTATGTACTTTTTCATGAATGAGTTTTCTTTCGGTTTTCGTTAGCAGAAGATTCAGTACGCCACAGCTGGCCTTTGCTGCAGGACTTTGCTTTTACTGATGCAGTGATAGGATTCAGACTCGTTCTTCAGCAGTAGTGATGCTGAGGTCTTGTTCAAAGTA
>NW_009194981.1:6856-8244 GCF_000690835.1 Fulmarus glacialis | reverse complement strand
GAAAAGTCCTTTAACTAAAGCCTTTAGCTGAGCCTGTGGAGGCTCAGCACCAATCTTGCTCAGCTCTACTTGGCCTCTGTGTCTGGCAAGACGCCGGATCGATGAGAAATACCAAACCCTTTGCTCGTAGGGTGGATTTTCCTTAGGAGATGGAGAGAGCCTCTCAGTACTCATACGGATGCTGGCGTTTTTAATCCCTAGAGACCCGCATCGAATCAAGCACCGCGAAGCTCTGGGCTCTGTCCCGCGCATCGCCTGCGCCTGCCGGCGCGGGGGCTGTTTCTCATTTCGGGCGGGGGGAGCCCTGTGCCGCCGGTGCTCCGCGCCGGGAGCTGGGCTGGGCTCCGTGGATGCACCCTGCTACCTTGGCATCACCCCTCGCGGCGAACGTCCCAGCCGGCGGCGAAGTCACGTAGCGGGGAGCAGCAGCCGGTGCACCGCTCTGAAGAGGAAAGCAGCACGCCCCTAATAAAAGCAGGATCCGACTTCAAACAAATGTGTACTGCACAGTTGTTGTTAGCACTCTTATGTGCGGCTGCAAGGCTTGGACAATTTATAGGCGCTGCATCAAGCGCCTTAGTCGGTTCCATATGTGCTGCCTTCGTGCGCTGGCTGGTATGAAATGGTAGGATGAGCTCTCGGAAGTTGAGGTCTTCAAGTGTTAAATACAAAGCGTTGCTCCTGCAGGCTCAGCTCTGCTGATCCAGGCGTCTGGCGCACATTTCTAACAACAGGCTGGGTTTGCCAAAGAAAATTACGCTAGATACAGCAAATAGCTGTCAACTCTTTCCTCCCTAGTCTGCCAGTCTGCTTTTCTCTTGCTTTTCAGAATAACGGGGCTATTTGGAAGTGATGCAGAAGTCGGGGTGTCTTGGTGCCTGGTGATGCTTCCCCTCACTCGGCAAAGCCCCGTCCCCTTCCCTCCGTCCCCGCAGCCCCCTCCAGCCGGCGACAGCCCACGCGAGGGCCGGTGGGTCCCTCTGCAAACCCATTGCGGAGGTGAGGGCTGAGGGGCACGTCAAGCTGAGAAAAACTTGAGTTCTTCTCCTCTGGTACCTAAATATTGGACCAAAGTATTCAAGGGGGGATTTGGGCTGAAATACTAACTATCTCGTTCCCGTTTAGTGAAAACTTCTGGGCTTCTGAGCCCCGTTGCATGCAGAGACCCCCGGGCTGGTGTCCCCCCCTCCTCGTGGACCATGAGTTTCTCTGCTGTTGCTCCCTCCTGACTCAAAATCATTTCTTCTGCCCGTGTCTGAAGATGCTGGAAAACTGATTTTATAAATGGTAATTCTGATAACGATGGTTGATGGGGGCGGTTGGGGAAAGTCCAACTTTCGGTCAGGTCCCAGTGAAGGTCCTGTGTGGCTTCAAGCTGCTTGTCTGGA
>NW_009194981.1:0-6837 GCF_000690835.1 Fulmarus glacialis | reverse complement strand
GCTGGCGTACAAAAGCAACGCCAGGTATCTTCCAGGGGATCCAACTTCGCTATCTGAAGTCTGGCAAATAGCAAAAATTTTTATGTCGTGAACAGAAATCACACCCCAAGGCTACGGCTGACAGGGAAGGTCTCACTGACATATTTACCTAGCAATTTTGTTATCGTTAAGTACGCTTTCTCAAAAAGCCCAAACCTTGAGAACAATAGCAACAAAAAACCACTGCAGGTTTTGTGAGCAGATGCAGCTTCAAGATAACAAACGATTTTTGCTCTTTGTTTGACTATTTGGCATTTAGCGGTTAATTAGAATGAGGCCAAGTATGGTTAGATAGATCATAAAACAAAGTTTTAAAAACACTGGAATTGAAAGTTTTTTGCATTATGCTTTTTAACTTCAGTCTGTGAGGCTGTTGAAGGCAAGCAAAGCAGCGGTTTAGAAACAACTAAAAGTAAACATTTATTTTGGACAGTGAAAGATTGAGTTTGGAAAGGGTGGGAGGGCGGAGGGGAACAGCTCGTGCAGCCCGTCCCGCGGGGACGTGTGCTGAGGGTGCTATGGCAATGTCACCCGAAAAGCCAGCTTTCCGCCTGGGCTTCGTGGCATCGCCTTGTGCTGGGACTGGAATTGGTCTTAAATGTTGCTGGGAGGAGGTGGGCTGCCGTGCCACGCGTTTTGTCTGCCACCCCATCTGTCCCGGTCCTTCTGCTTGTTTGGAGAATTAAGCAAAACTGCGTTTGTAATGAACAGGGGCACTCTGCCGTGAAAAATCAATAATAATAGTTCAGGTTATAAAGCGGTAACATTAGTTCTGATCCAGCTGTTCCCCTCTCTTTCAGTATTAATCTGCATGATGCAGAAAGGCACCGACATGAAGTTGGTCCAAAAGACGTCCAGGATGCTCTGTTAACGCTGGCATGTATAATACCGAGTAATAAAACATTGTCTCCAAGCGTGGACTTAGAGGGTTATTGTAGAAAGAAGGGCATAAGAAACATGACACTCAAATTGTGATTCCTGGCAGAAATGCTTTGCAGTGGGGAAATTTCAGTTTAGTTAGGGTTGCTTACATGCCTTTCTTCTAGCTGAAGGGCAAACAACGCTGTTAGCATTAAATGTTAGTAAATGACATCTTAATGTGAAATATGCCTTACATCTCCAAAACTGAGTTGGAGTTATTGCTGTTCCAGAAATTCTTCTTCCCCAGTCTTTATTTTCGGTCTTGCCCCAAAATGGACCCAAATTAAATGTTCATGCTAGTAAAGAGCTTGGTTGTGAGGGAAAAACACAGATTAATTGCGCTTCGGGAAAAGGTCTGACAAAGAGCAAGAGAATACATGGGGTGAGCTGGACAGCCCCGCGGTTCGTTTTGTGGGTTCGCCTGCGGGCTCTCGTGTGGGTACGTGTCAGGCTGATGGGTGCCTGCAATGTAACAACAGTAATGAAACCCAGGGCAATTTCTTGGGGTTTTTTCCTGGCTTTTAGGTTGTTTTTTTTTTTTTTAAGGCCAATACTCTGGGTTTGAATATCTTGGACTTTTGTGGGGAAATTTTATGGTGGTTACCAGCAGTTTAGAGATGGAAGAGATTGTCCGTGCTGTAAGCGATGCCCTGTTGGTCCCACGTCCCAGGCAGCTGCTGTTGCGGTGGCTTTTAGGTTGGTTGATATAGCTGGGCTTGGTGTACTAAAGGCTTTCACACCTAAAGACGAGTGATTTAGGAAGAGCTGGTGTAGGAAGCTGTCTGAAAGCTAGTGAAGATGTGTTTGACAGCTTGAGTTGCAGGAAGGATGAAGAGTCTTGCAGAGCGCTCAATTTTAGCTTTAGGTGCAATGAATTGTGCCGCTCGTTTCAGAGATAATGAGTTGTTGGTTTGAGTTTGGGCTCTTCATCTACAAAAAGTTTTTTTTTCCAACACGATCTGCCAGGGTTGTTGTCTGTCGGGAAGAGAGAGGTGTCAATCTGTTTAGGAAGTGCCGATTGCTACGTCTGCAGAAGATCAGCCGAGTTGGGCTTTGTTGGTAAGGAGGCTTCAGTGACGTGTTGGACTTACTACATTTTCCAACATCTTGTTGAAGAAAGTCAAGAAGCGATGGATGGAGTATTGGGTGGGAAAGATGGCAGCGTTGCTGTTGGGTTGTCAGCTCCACCTCCAAGACTGAAGAGAGGTCCAGCCGTGTCACTGGGGGGGTTCACCCTCTGTGGTGGCCTGAGGGGTAATTCTGAGGGGGGCTACAGTAGCCCGAGCTGAGCCTTGATGCATGTGAGACCCGTAGGCTGGTGGCTCTTATCTCTTTGAGTGAACCTCTGAGCAAAATAAGCACTTACAAAAGGAAAGGAAGGCAAGTTGGCTTCTTGGTGGAGCTGTTAAATCTTTTGGGCGTTGCCCACTTTTTCAAGCCTTGACTACTTTTGCCTACTCTCTCTTTATCAACAGTCTGGTACTACCTGCTGCTCTTCTGGCCAGCCTGGATCTGTTTTGCAGCAAGTAACTAGTATTTTGAAAGTTCTCGAGCTTTGGCACGCTTCAAAACTGTTTTTGTTCAGTTGGAGGCAGCGGAGCATGTAATCTGGTGGGGTGGATAGTTTTTTTTTTCCAGGCAGCTCTATACATTTCCAGTTTATTATATCAGCGAAGTATGTTGACAGCTCTGTGTACCATTCGGCGCTCGTGTCTGGACCGTGCAGGCTGTGTCGCGCTGTTGATTCCCTATTTTTTTTTCAGGCCTGTAAAGCTGTCACTCAATCGGTAATGGCTACGCCGAGCGGCGGCTGGGGAGAAATGTCTCCTGCTTTAATTGTTGGATAAAAGCAAGTGAGTGCATGTGCAAATTGTATGTCTGTGGCAGGATTTCCCTTTTGCTATTCTTCTCCTGTTGTCTGCTTTCTCCGAGACCCCGATGAAATGACTTTCAGTGGGTGTCGGTATTTACCGCAGTCAGCTTTTGGTTCGCCCTCAGGCTACATCCACCCCCCAAAAAAATCAGGCTCTTTCTGTTAGTGCAGCAGGGCTTTGTAGAAACTTTTCCTTTTTCTTGTAGAAAATCCAAACCAATTGTGCTCTGGACCAGAGCACCTGTACCTGGGATGAGGTGCAGCCTCAGGAGATGCCATGCTGGGTCTGACCGTGTCCCGGTGCTGCCGAAGGAGAGCAGGCAGCCGAGGTTTGCAGGGCCCTCGCTTTAGCTTTTGGAGCACTTGTCTGTGTTCGTAAATAGCTGCAAGGGGAATGAAACTTCTTCTTTGCAAATTTATTTAGGGGGAGGTTGGGTCATGGGTTTTTTGAGGAGCACGGAAGCACGCCTTGGTTTGATCTCACGCCTCTCAAGTATTACTTTGACAATACCAAGCCTCAGATATTCTTAAAAAATTGCTTTAGGTTAAAATTGGATTAAGTTTTAAATTTTCACGCTACCCAGTTGGAAACCTGTCACTGTGTATGTTTTCCACTTTGAGGATCCCTTTGGTGAATAAAAATATTTTGCTTTTTCCCAGTCTCATGCTAAGAATGAAGAAGATTATTCTCAGGTTTCTGCTATCATTGCACAATGCCGACATTTTCAGATTGCAAAGACTTGGGTTATTTCTTACAGGATCTTAGTTTTCTTTTTTTTCCCTGTGATATCTCCGTAACATAACTGTTTGCACATAAATTAAGCGGAATTCTTTGGCTGACTCTTGTGCACACCTGTGCGCTCACATGTTCTGCCAATAAATCGCTGCAGTTAAATGTTGCTTCTAAAATATTTGCTGAGGAATGGTTTTGGAAATCTAAAAATTACTCTTCTAAGACTTGGACTTCTCACATGGTCATTTGTGAATTAAGGCTACATGAAAATAGGTTATTGTTTAAGCAAGTGAACTGTTCTTAAAAGTAGTCCATTGGGTCTTTTGGAGCAGCAGCCAAGTCCTGTTTCTTCAATTCAAGGGTGAATTTGTCAGTGCCCTGGTGTCCTCGGCACCCCGTCTCCCTTCTGCTGCTGCCAGGGTGGACTCCCTCCTTCTGGAGCTTCAGCCGTCAGGAGGGACTCTTTGTTCATTGATGGTGGTTAAACACCCTGATGTTGGTGAGCATCTTCTCTTGAAGACTCCCCCAAAGACACTTCCCACCAGCACCCCTGTTAAGGCATCGTGCTGCTTCTGACCCCAGTGGTGCATGGTTGGTACGGGTTTCATCCTGGGTGCTCAGTACGGGTTTCATCCTGGGTGCTCAGTACGGGTTTCATCCTGGGTGCTCGCCTTCAGGTGACCTGTTCCCCTGCAGCATGGCTGGCACAGGAGAAGACCTGCTGGCGGGTCTCAGCACGTCATTGCTGGCATCATTGCCTGCTTGAGGACCCATCAGCAGACCTGAAGGCAAGGTGTTAACCAAGGGAAGGGAAGGGAAAAAAATATAATGAGGCAGATGGGGAGAACTGCAACCAAGTTCGGAGTGCTCGGTTAGGAAGCGCGTGGTCCAGGCTGGAGCGATGTGCTGGAGATGTAGGGCTGGTCCATGCAGTTGGTGTGATGGAGCTGGGACTGGTGAGTCTGGGGAGAGCTGCAAAGAGAATTGGCCTCTTATGAAATAACTCGGCTTTTGGTAAACTGCTTCTTTCCATTCACAGCTAGGATGTCTCTTGGATGTTGAAGAATGAGTGTTTCTATCGCTTTCTAATTTTGTGCCATCTTTTGTTACTTTTTGCATTCTTGTTATCCAAATGGCTGAGTATTTCCTGTAATTATTTGAGGCTCTTGACTATAGTGATACCTGATAGCAAAGAATTCCCTAGATTCAACTTTTAAAATAAATAAAATCCCAAGATAATTCATCTTATGGTTAATGATTATCAGGGTGGGTTTTTGGTCTTATGAGGAGGCATTGGATTTTCCTATCATTCCCTGCTTTTATTTCAAGCTATTTCAGAATTGGCAACTATCTGGACTGGCCATAGAGGTTTGAGAACGCTAATTATCGTTCTAGTTACGAGGAGTTACCATAAGGGCGGCTTCTTGCTGGTAAGGTGACGGTACATCTGCTGTTATTAATATTAACCCATAAAGTTCCTCAGTGAGCTGGGTATGCAAGAAAGCTGCTTGTCATTACGTTAATGAAATATCCCAGCACCAAGCTTTTCTTTCAAGTCCCAGGATCGCAGCCATGCACCTTGGAATAAAAGGGGGTGTTTATGGCTCCGTATCCATCCCCTCCGGACCAAGAGGTCTCCCCTACGCCGTTGCCTTTCCCAGAGCTCCCCATCCCGACGCCTGACCCGTGCCGGTGCGATAAAGTGATGAAAAACGCTGGGCTCAAGGGACTCTGCTGAATATGTATAGGATTACTTTTTTTTTTTTTAATAGCTCTCTTTGTAATTGGTGGCTAAGGTTAGCCGAGGTGATGGGAGGAAGATGCTGAGGAGAAGGCAGCGAGCCCCTGTGCTGCAGAGGTAGGATTTACAGTAGGAGAATGCCCTCCGAAGAGCGTGTGTTTGCGCCCACAGCCATTAAGCTTAATAATCTTGCTGTCTGTATCGACTTACAAATGAAAGCTTGCAGTAATTTGGAGCAGCATTTGAATTGTGAGTGGTAGTGATGATGCTGAGCTTGTCTTTTAATGCTGAGTTTAGAGTCTTTGAGGTTTGGATTAAAAAAAACTTCAATGAAACCACAAAAAAGACATTGGAAGCATAACTGAACAGGTGGAACAAATTTGTTAAATCTGTTATTGGGAAAACAGCAACTTGCTTTTAAGAAATAAATCAATCTGCAGCTCAGTGTTTCATAATGAGGAGTGGGATAGGAAAATCTAAAAATATCTACAAATGAGAGCTAATGCTCTGAAGGAACAGATCCAAACTAGAATATAATATTGCCCATTGTGGTGACAATAAGTATTTTAAAGTTCATTGAGATCCTTGCTGTGATGCAGATGGGACTTTAAGAGCCAGCATATTTCACTTGGCTGAGTCCAGTTTTTATTTGCATAATAACTTATTATATGTATTGCCAGTAGCTCGCAGAGCCCCTGGTCAGGATTGGGAAACCACGATGAGTTCATACTCCTCTGCCTGGTGAGACAATATATTCAGCGAAGAATTGGGAGGGAGGCGTCTCTAGCAACTAATGCAAGTGATTATGCGCTTGAAATGGCAGGAAAAAACACGGCTTTTAACCCCCGCTTTGGGAGCGGGGTGACCTCCGCACCGTCCAGCTCCGCTCTTCTCGCCGAGCGCCGTTTCCAGGGTCTTTGTCCCTCAGTGGAGTTTGTCCCCTGTCCCCCGGCCTAGGAGCTTATTTTAATAAATGAAAGGAGCTTCTCGAGGTGATGGAAAATGCGCGTGGGGGCACCTGGGTTGTCGGAAGGGGATCGCTGCCGTGGTCTGTGTTCTGCCGCTTTTCTTAATTTCCCCTTCACTGTTCGGGCAGCAGAGCCAACTCTGCTTCCATTTTTCTTGGAAAGCTATTCCATAGCCTCATCCCTCTCAGCAGGGTCTTCCTAGCGTTATTCCAGAGTTTTCCTTGCTCAGCTGAGCCCGAGAGCTCTGGCGCTCCCGGCTAGGCGAGTCTCGGGCATTGCCATCGGCTTTCTTGACCTGTCATGTCTTTCTTCGCTCTTTGGTATTTGTCGAGGGCTTCTCTGCGCAGGGTGTTGCTCGCGAGCGCCGTTTCGGAGTAGCTGCTCCGAAATGACGGAATCCACATGGACAGCTGTTGCTCAGAGGGGAGTAGGTAAGTGCATCCATCACGCTTGGGTTTTCTGCCGGAGGGAGCGCGGCGCGGCCGGTGCAGCTGGTGCACGGCGACCGCCCTTCTGCGGAGCCCTGGGCGCTGGGAGCTTTTCTTACGGCACTTAAAATGAG
>NW_009194980.1:84639-138334 GCF_000690835.1 Fulmarus glacialis | reverse complement strand
GAAACCACCTGGCGTGTGGTGTGGCTTTGTATGGGGCACCTATTTTCAAACTGTTCTTCATAGGTATAAGGAACGGGAAATTACTTTGAAAGAAGAAAGGAGGAGTTCGGATCACCCGGTGCCAAAAAATAACGGCACCAAGTGCTAGAGACTTGTGGGCAGTGGCGCAGCACCGGAGAGCGCAGCTGCTCCGAAACTCCAAACTTTCTTCCGTGTGGGGATTTTGAGGGGTATTTTTTGTTGTTGTCGTTTTACTTTTTTTTAAAGGCTGTTAAGCACTGGTAATGGGTGGGGGCGCAGCTCCTGTTAAAACTGTGGGAGTGCTGATGGAGATAAACCAGTCGCTGGCAAATGTAGCCCTGCAGTGTCAGGCCATGAAGCCTCAATGGCATTTTGCGGCTAGGGAGCTTCATCTGCAGCTCTGCGCCAAGCATCGCTGGTACTGATGGGGTTAGGCCGGCCTTGTCAGTCCTGAGAGACTCCAGAAAAAACACTGGTATGGACAAGGCCACTGTGCCCCAAACAGCAGACACTGCAGTTTTTGAAGGTTGCGTTGTTTACTACTTGTTGGCTTTTGCTAGGAAAAAATAACGGGTTTAAACGTGCAAGACCGGCTGCGATTCTGGTCGAGGCGTGACCATCGTGCCAGCACGGGGCAGGAGGCAAAGACGGGATTTCAGTGGTGTGGGGGGAAGGTTGGACCATCTATTTTGCTGGCTTATACAATGTGGCGCAGCTGCATGGCAGGACTGCAGATCCCCTCAAGTAACGTGCAGCCGGATACCTTTTTCATTATTCCAAGTAGCAGGAGAAGCAGCAACTCGTACCCTGAGCAACTTGTACCTTGATCCTGTTCCCTCAATAGAATATACCTTAGGGCACTATACATACTCTGTGGCTGGTACTGTTGGTACCACCTTGGTTTCCCAAAGCTTTCAGTCCATGGTATTCCAGTTTGGCAAATAGAAAGCTTAAAATATTTTTACATTCGCTTTCACATTAACCTCAGAGTAGACCTGCCAAATCTGACACGCTGAAAATAAGTGATACTCATTTTGGTTTAATTTTAAGGCACTCTTAAAAAGCCTTACCCTTCCCCCCCTTCTGATAAAAGAATTTTGCAGTTGGTTTCAATGATCCATTTAAAATCTCACTCTGCTTTTGAGGTTCTTTTTGTAATCTAATTTAAATTTCTACTGCTTGGAAGACCTGCTAAGAATTCTTAATTGGTATATGGAACAGTAAATATAAAAACAAATGGCAGAGAATAGTGGAAAAGAACAAAACACTTTGAATACAATAGAAACAAGGAATGACTTTGTTGCCACTATTCCAGCAATGCAAACTTCTTCCTTTAACAGCATGCTGAATGTCAGTTTCTTCCATAAGTTTTTACCCTCTTCTTACATATACAGGATTTTTCTTTTCTGAATTGTTTTTGGAAGCATGGTTCTGCAAAATTTGATTTCCTCTTTTCACCCCTCTATTCCTCTCCCAACTTCCTTGAAACCAAGAAATTAATTTCTTTCTCTAATAATTGCATTGTGGAATGGAGATTGTATCATAGAAATTAGAGATGCAAATGGCAAGTTAGGTCATTCAGCAGTGCATCTGCACTGTGTATGCATGATGACTCCCCACACTGTAACATGTTCTCTAGTGTTTTGTCCAATCCAATTTTGTAAATTGGGTTGATTTCTATTTAAATTGGGAGGCTGTTCCATAATACAGAGAGATCACCAAGAGGAATGTCCTACATATGGCCCAGTTTAGGGATTTTTTTTTTTTTTAATCAAGCTTTTGCCATATAAGTTTTAAAAACTTCTTGCTAACACTATGTGGGGAAATGTACAGAAACCATCTAAGAACACTGGAATGGTGATGCAGCTTGTAATCACTTTGAATGAAAAATGAGGATTAATCTTGTCAATAAGTGCATTTTGTGGACTACTTCCACAGCAGTTCTTCCTACGCAAGCGTTGCCCCAAATAGGAACTGCTCAAGTGCAATAGCTGCAAAATCAATCCCACGTTATGTAGCATCCATTGAAAAACAAACTAAAAGTGCAGTGTATTATTAGTTTATTTACAGTCTGAAAGTCTCTCAGTTGTTTTTGCATTTGAAATGATGAAGTGCAAAATTATTATATAACTGCCTAAGCAGAAGTCCATTAATCTAACCCCAGAAATATTAAAACGACGTGCCCTAGTTTCTTTGGTGGAGGAGACAGGAGGCACAATGTAATTTAGGCACCTCACTGGGCTTGAGTGATTTCAGCGTGAGCTGGCCATCTACACAGCTGCTCGGTGCCTTAGACATTTGTAGCTTTTGGCCTGAATATTTGGCCTCCAGTTCCCTGCTCTAAACACTGCTTAGGACTTCTAATTCAGTAATTTGTCATATGAGGCATTAGAAAGAATAGAAGAAGCTTCAATATTTATTGTGTGTGGGGATTTTTTTTGATTAATTGGCCATTGTTATGTAGCTTAATGTTATGTTTTTATTTCTGAAGATAAACAGTCAGCGGGTACTGTTGGTACTTGGCTGCTTTGGAAATCAGGATTCTTTTTTCAGGTGCCTGAGGCTGTGCATGGTGTTCCAGGCTGGAGCAGCAATGCAGTTTTGAAGTTAGTTCCCCAATTGTCTCCACTTACCGAGCTCTGGTTTAGTTTGCGAAGTGGTTTTGGTATGTGCTAACTAAATTTTGTTTCCTTTCAGAGAAACTAAACGAGAAGTTTCGCTCTGCTTGTACGCCAGAAACACTTTGACAGCTGGTGATGGTCCAAGCCTGTAACAGGTCCCTTGAAGAGCTTTGAATTGGCCGGGGGAGCACACAGCTCAGGGGATCCGACTAAGCCTAGTTTGGAGTCCCCCAGACTGCTTGAATTGCAGATACAGGTCCTCAGAACCAACAACTTCGATTGACTTATCTGTGCCTATAATGTCAAATTATGGGCTAATGATACCCTGAGATTTTAGGAATATAACTTTTGGCCCCTCTGACAGTTTGGACCCTTGTGTGCATTAGGGACTCCCTACATGCCTCTTCCAATTCCACTGGAAGAATAAGTAATCTTTTTCTCTGGCTTAATCACTTGGAAACTACATCATCTTGAATTAAAATTGCTTTTTCCTATTTACAAAACTAGGAATGGTTTCTAAGAGCTCTGCTCCTCCCACATCGCTTTCTTTGCTTCTTTTCCAGCTGGGTCCAGCATGATTCCAGTGCTCAGATAACAAAGCACCATCCGCAGGGTGATGCGGCTGGAGGCGCAGCATTGAGAGGGTGTAACTGCCCACCACACATTTAGATCTCTTTTCACGGAGTCAGGTGAAAAAGATAGTACTTAATGCCTTTAAGAAAGGGCTGCCTGCGTGACAAGTACGAATTACACTTCATGTTCCTGTAATTTGACCAGTCAACACCTGGTCTAAAACAAGTGATATACTGTTAAAAGAGAATTCCAAAGCCACATCTAACACACAGACGTATCATTTTCCCTATGAAATAAACAGGCAGTTAAACCCCCATCTGCACCCAACCCTCCCCAGAAACCAGAAAACCTAAACACTCAAAACTTTACAAATAAGATTTAAAAAAATGAAGAAAATATAGGTAATAGCAACCAGTTTATATTTACAGATGTATTCCCCTTTTTTTTTTTAATGGCTGTATAAATCAATTTTCAGTTTCTGAATCATTATAAAAATAGAAACATTTTAAGATAAAACCTGGAAAATAAAAATTCATCAGATAGGGTCTCTATCAAAATAAGTATGTTTTATCTTGGCTAGTAAATTTAAGTACTACTTCAGTTTTGTGTATATAAATAAGAAAACTGGAGTGCTCAGATGACATTAGTTTAATAACTTATGCTGAGAATTATTCTTTAAATTCTGTTCACTGCCAGAACCGAGTGTAGGTGCCCAGCAGATCAAACAAAAACAAAACCAAAACAGTAAATAATTGTTCAAGAAAGTACTTTTGAATTGTGGCACTTGGAGTACTAACAGTTTGGGTCTCTATAATACAATATATAATTGAACCAGCTTGGCAAAAAAAAATCAGACTCAAACTTGCTGAGAAAGAAGGATGTCTCCATGCGTCAGAAATACGTGGATAGAAAAGAACTCAAGAGAGAATGGGAGTTTAAAACCAGGGCAAGGAAGGAAGGAGTCTGCAAGAATCAGTGGCTACCAATGAAGAAACGAATTTGGGGGCTGGTAGTGAGGAAAGTGCACCCTAGTCTGCTTCAGGCAGAGTCAGCTGAGTGAGCTCAAACCCTCTTTTTTTTTTTGCCGCCTGAGCAAAATCAGCAAAGCTTGAACAGGTTTGGGACTGACTCATATCAGCTCTCCAGCTCTGTGAAGGCAGGGTCGTCTTATCAGAAGAGAGAGCAATTAGTAGAGAATGTTTGCACACTTGTCTCCAAATTGAGTGTCTGTCCACAGCACTGGCTTTAAGAAAAGTACCTGGCACTGTGCTTTACATGTGGTTGGATATATGTTCTGAGCATGTCCTGTGGCTGGAGCCATCGACTGAGGAGTGTCTTAAGCTGCGTTATGTAAAAAGTATCTGCCCCAAGAGGTGCTGGGCATGGGCCATTCCTCCTGATCTTGTTAGGGCTCCTACTGTGCATAAGGGCTTGTCTACACATAAAACTATTTCTGATTAATGCCACATGTGGATGCTCTGGCCACACATGACATTAATCAAGAACAATTAATCAGGAACAACTCCATGTGTAGCCAAGCCCAAATTTAATGTGAGGGTGGTCACAGAATAGTGCTCTGCACAAGAGAGACCTCAGAGCAGATGAGTAATTGCCTGTCCTTTCCTTGTGGATAATAACGCTCTTGGCAGGGAACGAATAGACATTTGAGAATGATTTAATTTTTCATTACCAGGTACACACACATACACCATTGTCAACAATACGCAGTCCCGTGAACACTGGTGTGTGGATCACTAAAATGAGCATCTCTTGCTGAGCAACTCTTGCTGTTGCTGCCTGGTATGTGCAGCATTAGGCTTTGTATGCATTACTAGACACTTGCAAGCATAGCTGTGTTGGCTAAAGGTGTGAAGAAGTGCATTTATTCCTTTATCTTAGGAAAGGATAAGCGCACAGAACCTAACCCTTTGTCACTAAATGGCTTGTTTTGCTCAGGACAAGCTTGGGTTAAATTCTCTTGTTTACAACCAAATTATTGCTAGTGCAAGGCTGCTGACAAGTACTTCTTGTGTGGGCAGCTTTTAGAGACTGGGGTGGTTCAGTGTACCACAGGATAACCTCTTCCTGTTACCATCATGGGAGTTTCCTGAGCTGGGGCTGATAGGAAGCAAGATTATTCTGGAGGTGAGTTGGTGTGCTCAGAGAGTATTTGTCCATAACTGACCTGGCTCCCAAACTGGCTGTTACATTATTTTTATGCAAGCTCTTTTCTGTACCATTTTGTGTGGAGCCAATTGCCCATGCTTAGCTTGCTCTAGGTGTGACCAATACTTCTTTGTCCTTTTCTTCTCCCTGCCTTTTGGTGCTCGGACCAGGAAGTCGCTGCCCTGGCTCAGTGCTTGGTTGGGTTGGTAGGACCCCGATTCCGCAGTGCTGGGATGATGTGCTTTTTCTAGTCAGAATTTTTAGTGGAGTTTACTCCAGTATATCATTTCTCATGAAGCAATATGAAATCCCTTGAAAGCTACTGTGTCACAGGTTAGGACAGAGAAATTTATTTTGTTTTATTTTATTTTGTTTTATTTTATTTTGTTTTATTTTATTTTGTTTTATTTTATTTTGTTTTATTTTATTCTATTTATTTTGTGGGGGATTGTGCAAAATAGCAGGCCAGTATTCAGACCATATTTGTATTTGGTCTGATTTGGAGCCATGTCTGAGCACAGGTTTCCAGTATCCGAGGCCATAGCATATTTTTGGGCAAGTATCTTCTACTGAAGCTGTTCTGCTTCACTGGGAGCCTGTGAGACTAACCTGCCAGTTAAAGTGGTCATATGGGAGACCCAGATTCACGTGTGTGTTTCAAGAAATGTACAAATATTTATATAGAGTAGAGCAGCTATAGCGGGACAGATTGAGACAGATTTTTTCGAAACACCGAATGGCTTTGACATTTGGCCACTTCCCAGAGAAACAGGAGAATGGGTTCAAGTTCATTCAATGGATCAGGCAGAGAGGAGACTTCAGAATGTATTTCCCAATACACACGCATGTGCCCTGACCCTGCTGCTCCCTCTTACCTCCCCGGCAAATGTTGAATGTGAGATTTCCAGCAGGGATTAGGCATGAGGTAGGGCTGTGAACAGCTTCACAGTCTGGCATGTGCCTACCTGTTGATCTCCTGCTCTGCCCTCAAATTTAAGCAGCCATTGAAAAGGATCTGTGGGTTGCGGTAATGCTGAAATGTTAACCTGAGGTACCTAAAGGTGGAGTTAGGCGCCCAAGTCATTTGTAGGTTTAGTTCATAAAAACTGAAGTGTGGTATAGCTTAATAATTGGTTTCTGTAATAAGCACTTAATTTTAGCAATAAAAATGTGTTTCATGTATGTATAAATTGGCATTTTTAATTACCCATTTTTCTAATACTCTTGTGAGGATGTAATTTATATTGTAATGTCATGGCACTCAAATGTAATTCTAGGAATAGCATTTTTGGTATGAACAGGTTTTTTTCCTGTTGCATTTTACTGAACTATTTAAAATTATAGTCAGCTGAGAGACCGTATGCAGCTTGTATTACAGATCCCTTCTTACGCTGATTCTAGATGTCCAAAAAGCTGAAAAATAGTGGCTTGGCATTTGTAACCTTTCCTTTCAGTAGATTTATGCTTTTAAAACCTGATCATTAGCTCATGGCAAAATGCTCTTCATGGTGCCACACCTTGGAGGCCACCTAAAACTCCAGCTGGAGCAGAACGTACATGTTCTCTTGTGTCCCCTACGCAAGGGTGCTATGCTCCTGTTCTCTGATCTGTGCTGCCTTTTGATACATTTAGGGTTGCGAGATATAAATCCCAAAGCCATAAATATGTTTTTCCTAGTTAACAAAAAGAACGTCTCGTCTGCATCTGTGATAATACGGAATTGGAGATACCTCTGAAGCTTGCGCTAACAGTCAGCTGAAGGGTTGGACTCAGGGCACACCTGAGTCAGGAATCTATTACCATGGGATTTGCTTCCTCCATATATTGCCAGAGCGTGAATCTGTTGACCTTTAGGTCATGCTGTCTCTTCTTCTACATCTTCTCTGGGGAGGAGAAATGAGAGGATTGAAGACGTGTTTCTTGGAAGACTTCTTTTTTTTTAAAATTTTTTGGAGGGTTGAAGTAGGAAGGTCTGAGTGTTTGGACATGAGTGCTGTTCATTAGGACTTAGTCTTAAATGGATGGAATACAGATATTTTGACTATGCTTAAATAAACAAACAATATCATAAAGGGACACAGCCTTTAAAAATGTCAGCTATGGAAAGTTACTGCTCTTTTTGTCTCTCTACTTTAATTCATGGAACTGGCATTCAGATGACATACCCAAGGTTTTGCTGACCTTGGGAACATTACTGAGTAATCAGTCATTAAGTAAGCATGAAGTGTTCTTGAACAACTTAGTCAATGTCTTCAGCACTTAACATACTTTCCCTTGAAAGCATGCATCTTCTTGCTCCATCTTCTATTCCGGGACACAAATTTGTTCTAATTTGAAGGGAACACCATTCTTCATTTTCCTTGTTTGCTTTTTCCTGTCATATCTCTTCTTAATGGGAGTAACAGCCTTCTGTTCAACTTTTGATTTTGCATATGTCTCTTAATAAAAGTATAACAAAACTTGAGTTTTACATCTTCAGAGAGCAACATAATCTTGAATGTAGAAGGGCTGAGTTCTGCCTTCAGATGAAAAAGCGTAATTCCCATTGAAATAAGTGAAACTCAAGCATGTATAGAGAGAGAATAAAATTTGGATGTCAGACTGTTTCTTGCAAAATTCTGTGAGGAAGGTGAGCAAAGCGTTATTATAGCAATCTTTGCAGATAATCTGAGACAAAAAGGATTAATGAATTGTCGGGATCCATTGAAAGAATCATTAGTTACAGCTATTACTGGCATTCGGGAGTTTCTGGGCTCCAGTTGTATGTGCAATCCACTTGGCCATATTGCTGAAACTGAGACACCCTGGGGTGGTGAATAAGAGGTTACATGGAAGGTTGTTTACATTCTCCAAGTTAGCATGCAGACAACCAAATTGGTGCTTGGACCCACACGCTTCTTTGCAGTGTACGGAAGCAAATTGGCAGTGAATGAAAGGCTCTGGAGGCCGTGGCTGAAGGATGAGAGGTACTGTTCCGTGTGCCGGCGTGGCACTGTTGATGCTCAGCGCACAGGAGGAGGACAGGGCGAACGGAGGGGACGTGGGGGAGGGAACGTCATGATGAGAGAGAATAGGGGGGGAGTGGGAGGAAAAGGAAACGGGAGGAGTATGAGAGAAAAAGCAGAATGTGATGGAAAGGGATCATAGAGCTAAATTTAACAAAAGCGTATTCATTGATGTTGTATCTCATCGTTTAAAAAGTGCCCATCTGCTTATTTTCTATGCATCATGACAATGCTACTTCTGAATATGTATTCAAGGAATTATTGATTGCTTCTCCAACACAAACAAATACGTGTTTTAGCGACTGTTAATCTGATTTTCTGGGGTTAACAAATTTAGCGTTGTAGTTTGTGATAGATTGGAATCAGAATTGCTAGCTGAAGCACAACGAATTAAACCGATTCCTGAAAAAATAGAGGTTTGCACTTACTCCCACTGATCTTAATACCAGATTTAAAGTTGACTTTAATTAAAGCAGGATTGTACCCTTACATGAAAGCCATGATTTCCTAAGCATTACATTTTCTCTTGGATGCAATGGGCTGGGAATGGAGTATATATGCCCACATTTTATCACTAAAACTCCAATGTAAAATCTATCCAGGGCCACCTGACTTAATGCTTTTTTATTCTGAACTACTTAAAGGGATCCTCCTTAAAACTTCCTGGTTAGAAATATGCATTTAACTAATATACTCTGAATTATTAAAAAAATTGTGGAAGTTTTTAATTCCCTGATGAAATGCATGAGATTGTTGAGTAAGGGAGAAATGAGAGCTTGAACAAGCAGAACATGCCTATACCAGCTTATTTAGGATGGGCACATAATCGAATGTCAGAGATACAGATAGATATATATTTCTCTGTTGTTTCTTTCAGTTGCAGTAGCCTTAAGTGTTATTTTTACTGTTGTGGATACCACATTTGATAGGCGTAACAAAAATGTGGTTTTCAAGCTGACCCTTTTAAGGCAGAATAGCCTGAAGGAAATGCACCCATTCTGCTTCAAAGAAGATCTGTCAGTAGGAAGGAGGAATAATATGCATGCATAAGTAATTAATGATGATCTGAAGCTTTGATATTTTGTAAGGCGCAGAAAATTACATTTTTACAGGATGTAATATATTGTTGGGTTAAAAACATATGGCTTAATTCCGTATCCTGTAACAAAATTTCTGTTGAGATAAATAGGAACTGAGCTTGAATAAGGACAGAAGTATCAAAAGCACTGGTTTGAGTGCTGTGTGTGTCCTTTTATTACACCAGTGAATACAGTTGTGGGTATCACTGCAATCCTTAATAGGATAATATGGATGAGAAAGATCTTCAACATGGAATATAATGAGGTGCTCAAATAGCCTGACTTTTCACTTAATTTAAAGAATTCTTTCCCCTGGAAAGCTCCATTTTACATACCTAATAGTACAACGTGAAATTCAGAGGCCAAATCTCATTGACTAGATTTTGTTTGAATATGTTTTAAAACAGCTGCTTTGACTTCATTAGATGTCTTTAATGTAGCCATTTGTAAAGTCCTTTTCTTGTATAATAGATTAACTTGCAGAGAGGAACTGGCTGATACAGCAATGCCTTTTGACAGTCCTATTTTTAGAAGCAGAGGGAGGTACAGTCAAATAAAACATGCTGCAATTAATAAGCTAGATATCAAGCATGGATTGTTATGGGGAAACTCCCTTTGTGTTTTAACAGTCTTCTGGGGCTTCCTGCCCCTCTTACAATCACAGAGAATCCTACAGGCAATTTTTACCTGGGGAGAAAGTACCTGTGCACTTACCCATTTATCTGTAATAGGTATATATATTTTTTTTTCAGGGACAAAAGATGTGAACCTAACTATCAACTTCCACTGTTCATTTCTCTCTCCTCTCACGTGTTGTTTCAGCTGGAGATAAGGACACTGAACTAACAGGTAACCACCCTATTATCTGCCATGGCTCCAGCAACACCACTCTGGTACATTGCACAACAGCGACAGACCACGGTTTGAAAGCCTGGGGAATATGGTGTTATGATGTTTTTTAAAGTTGCTAAACTACTCGGCACTCAAATGGTCAGTTATACAGAAACATGGAAAAATCCAGGAGATTTAATACTAAACCCCAAAAGTTTTAGTAAAAGAAAAATTGCAATTCTGGCATCAAAGGAAATGGACTAAGCACAGTTTAGCTTTTGCTGCAGTATTAGCATGGGGGAAAATATCTTTCTGATGCCAGACTTGTTGGTTAGTTTAATTCTGTGCCTGAGACATGACCGGCAGAGTTTAGATGTTGCCTTAATTGAAACATTACACATTTAGAAATTTGAGTAGCAAGCTGATGGAGTTCACAATAGAAAACATCTATGTATTTTTGTATGGATAAACTTCCTTTTGTATGCAAATCGGGTAGTGATTGATTTAGTATTGCCAGAATATGGTTATTGCCATAGGACAACTTTTCACTGAATGTCTCTGCCCATTAAAGTTGTCAGGAAAGAAAACATTCAAACCTAGGCTTCCTTGACTGGAAGCTTGGATTGGCAAAGCGAGGTTAGTTAATCTAATTTAGGAATACATCCCCTTTGGTACATTGATAGGTGTCTGGTGAGAAAGGCTGAAGATCAAATGTATAAATGTAACTTCCCTGCAGGTCAGCTACACACAAGTGCCTCTATTCTTCCAGTGTCTTGAAGACTCCCCCTACCTTTTCCCACAGATGCTTAGATAAATTGGCTGTGCATTCCCACTGAGCACTGGAGAAGAATGTGCAAAGCAGCTCAGATTAATAGAGGCTAATGGTGCAGGGGGTGTGCTCCTAGAAGTCCTTCTAATGCATTGCGTGATGGCATTACCTTTGTCAATGCAGGCGCTTGAATGCTATTTTGTAGTATGGCTCCTTTAGCTTAAATGTGGATAACTGAAACATTCTCTAAGTACATGAGACATTCATGATATTTCCAGTTACCACATGTTTTTGGCCACATTCAGACAGTACCTTTCAAGGTTATTAATAAACAACAGAGAGCTAGACAGGCATCCCCAAGGAACCCAACTTGTTACTTCTGTCTTCTGCAATCCATTGTCAGCACATTGACTTTTTGTTTATGCCTATTGGAACAGTTTGTTATCTAATTCTGTGTACTTACATCCTACAAACAAGTTATCTATTCTAATGCTCTGTCTAGACAAAGATTTAAAGGTGTGATGTTAGCACGTGCAACCAACTTTAACCCATGCTAACCTGGAAGAGCCTAGGCTCTCCATGAGGCTTTGAGACTTTCTATTTAGTGTGTGTTAATGTGTCTTGTCTAAAGCTTAAGAAAAATACAGTTTGACAAAAGCTTTAGGAAGACAGCAGTGTACATCACTCGTCTCTTTGTGTAGCAGTTTGATTCCATCCCCCCTTCAAGTTGGCGTCGTATATTTTTGTAAAACAATGTGTCTTTGTTTTATTTATAAACCTGCCTATCATTTTGCCTTTGTGGAAGACTCCACAGTTTTATCTTGGACTGACTGAGGCTCTGTTTGCAATGAGTTTTGAACTGATGTATTTGCAGTCGCATTTAATCTGCAGTGTGGGCTTCTAGTTCTGCACTGAGCTAGACAGTTAACCCTCAGAGTAAATTGCTCATAAAACTTGCTTTTTCACCAACGTAGTGTGTCTACATTAGGTAGTGTTGCCATAGCTATCCTGTATAATACAAATTGTGCTGAATTATGTGGTCAAACTCAAGTGTCCTATGAAATATATGTTGAATTCACGTTTTCCCAGAGCAGCCATCACAATAGGTATCGAGAAAAGCAGATTTTCTGAATATAGAAATTACTTGTATATAGTTTGTCTGATGCCTCATTTATTAGAACAGTTGATTGATGTGCAGAGTACTTCATTCTGAATCAAATAAAATGTGCATAACTTTTCTCTCTAGGAGTATCTTGATTTTCCATATTTAAAATCTGTCAGCTGAAACTTGAGGGATTTTTATCAGTGTGTAATCACTGTAAGACTATAACAATGCAAAAAAAAAGGAGAAAAAAAAGACTTTAATGTCTATTGACAACAGCTAAAGATTTATCTCCCCTGTGTTGCCTTGATTTTTCTCATTTTCACAGTTTCATAGTTTTTTTTACAGGTAAGGTGAAAATAGGAGTCATTCTTTAATACTCTGATGCACACCTTATGATAGCATGTGTTTCTTATTTGTGCTAACTTGTTTTCTTGATCATTGAATATTGTCAGGTCAATATTCATTGAATGTTGTCAACCATTTAGGACAAAGAGTACTCCAAGCTCTTAACCATTTAGATTCGCTTATGTCTTTATTGTTTGAGCCTGATGGTGGCAGATGCTATACCACCATCTTTTTCTCTTATTCTCCAATATGCTTAAACCATATTTTAGGACATATTCATTATCTACTTGTTTTAGTGCTGGCCTTTGTAAAAACCTAATTCAGACCCTCAGACATTCTTATGATGTCCTCTGTCAAGGTCTCCACTAGTTCAGTTTTCAGTATTCCTACATCATATTATTTTGCACTGCCATGCCCTTTACGCATTTTGTCTCTGATTCTTCTTACACGTGCCCTACATAACTCACTGAGACCAGTCTCCGTTTCATCTTCTCGCCTCTCCTTTGCCACCCTTCCACTTTTTATAGTGAATTTTTCTTTTTTGGTAACATAATTTTCATGTCTGTGGTAAGCTGGTTTGTGTTCCTTCTTGCATTCTTAGAAACCAGGATAAACCTGCTCTGAGTGATATGTAGAACCAAATTCAGTATGTCCCCTGATATCTTTATTTCCTTACTATTCAAATACCGCACTGTAGTTCCAGTTAAGCATTTTGAGTGTGTAGAGTAAGATCTTTGCTTTTACTTCCCATCTGAGGAGTTCTTTCTGGCCTGTCCAGCAGCCAGAGAGCCACATCGTCATGAGCAGTGCTGGTGCTGCCAGCAGGTCCTCAAAATTCAGCATCCACAGCAGTTCTGCGGGATCAGTTAAGCAGCCCCAGGACATCTGCAGACCTGCAAGATAGTTCTTTTCTCACAACTCAGTGAAATTAAAACACTGTCTTTTAATAATCCATACACTGATAAATAGTATTCTTCATTAGCGTTGGATTTATTCATGTATTTGATTTCATTAGGCAGCAGGACGATGAACACTCATTCTGCCTCATAAACATAACTTGCACTAGCCTAGTCTCACAGTCTGGTGTGAGTTACATGATCATTGTTCACGCATACGTTCCTGGGGGAGGAGGTTGCATTTCAAATACAGACAACAGAAATTTGACACCATTTTGACTTGATGAGAGAAGCATGCAAGTGGCCTGTCACGGACTGGATGCTATACTTCGTCTATTAGCAAAAGGATACCATTTCATCCATAATGCGCACAAGCTGTTTTGAAACGATAAGGCAGAACAAGTGATTTGTTAAAGGATGGTCTGCTTTTGTCAAGGTGGGCATGGGACTCCTGCCTCAGTATCGTTTGTCAGTCCCCTGTCAGCATATCAGCAATGAGGTAAAGAAAACACTCCAGATCTTCATGTTACAAGATGGAGAAATTCAAGTGGTAATTACTTGAACATTCAAGAACTGGGCACTTTCTTTTGTGGCAGAGGCTTTCTGTTAGGTGGGAGGTGAGTGTGAGCCCACGTACCGTTTCTGTAGGTCTCGTCCCTTGCCCATAGGACCCCAGTATTCTTACGGAACAGTGGAAGTACAGAATGATCTGTGGAACAGAGCTTTATTTTCCCTCATGTTGCTTCCCTAAGCAATATAACAGCAAGGAATCATTTTCTTTTAGAAAGAATAGATCCATTAAAAAAAAAGTCCCCTTTCTGCACAAAATGTGGTGGTGTGATCAGCCCAAGGTTATAGGTGCCGATAGTGTCTAATTACTCTTGCTTTCTGTAAAGTTCTGAGAACAGCTTTACATTCTTCCATTATCTTGAAACACGTGGAAACACTGTTCATTAAAAATTTAGCACTCTTCTCATTTATTCAGAATAGATTAATATAGTGGTGCACTATGAGAGGTAGTTGCATATGAAACCAGCGATGCTGCTGCCCTTGAGCCAGACATGCGGCTCTTTCTTAAAAGGAAGCTGTAAATGCACACAGTTCTCTATCAATCATGGTAAAGGCACAGGATTTTTCAGAAGTGTCTATTAGTTTCAGGTGTGTCACTTCTGTGGTGCTTATCTTCATACAACTTAAGAGGAGCCTGATTTTCAAAGAGCAGGTGTCCATCATTTTGTAAAAATCCAGTTATATTAAAGTGTCACTCCACTTGAGGTATCCAGATGTACTAAGCCATTTTTTGAAGTCTTGTTCAGACCAATGTCTTCTGCAAGACTTTGTAGTCTAATTCAGCCAAATACAATGTATAGAATAAAAACAAGATGAGGCTTGAGAAGAGAGAGAGACATCAAAGGGAACAGAATGAAAACACAGAATTTGTCATATCAGAGCAGACCATTGATCTGAGAAGGACTGTGTTCTGCTTCCAGCTGTGGCCAGTACCCTGTGATGTAAAAGAAGGGCCAAAAAATGTGATTCATAATGTGCCATACAAAAATCCCCCCAAAGGTTCTTGCTTGTGTTGTTCACTGTAAATAGATTGGTTAAGTAAGAATGAGGTGGAACAAGAAGCCATGCGTGCCAGTTGACAGTTGATGAAGGAAGCGTATCTGTGTCTAACATACAGGCAAAATGCTACAAGACTGGTTCATCCTTAGGAAAATATTATCCCTGTAATGCTGCCAAATTCAGTGCCTACATGGGTTATGTCTGCCTTGAACAGAAACTGCTAGGTTTGCAAGGTGAATTTCTTTGGAATGATTTATCTCAATTTTTTCTGATTGCTCAGAGAACTTTTGTGGTATTTCATTCATTTCTCCTTTGTGCAGGAACTGTTGCTTAAATTGGAAAACACAGCTCATCAGCTAAGGCATTACTTCCTCAAAATGTGGATGTAGAGTTGGGCACTGGAGGTCAACCTGTGTGTCATATCCTTCTTACTCTTGCATCAGTTCAAACTTGCATCTTCCTAATTGTCACGTTACAAGAAGGTCTGAGCAGAATCATAGAATGGGCTAGGTTAGAGGGGATCTTTGGAGGTCATCTGGTCAACCCGCCCCCCCCCGCTCAAAGCAGTGCTAACATTCAGTCAAATTGCTCAGGGCCTTGACCAGGAAAACTCTGAATATTACCAAGGATGGAAGGTTCATGACCTCTCTGTGAGCCAGTTCCTTTGCTTGATCACCCTTCTTATGATTTTTTTCCCCCTTCATATGTAATTGGAATCTCCCATGCTGTAAGTTTTGAGGATTGCCTCTTGTCCTTCTGCTGTGCACTGCTGAGAAGCTGTCTCTGTCTTCTCTCTGGCTCTTGTGCTCCCTTTAGAAACTTGAAAATAGAAACTAGACTCTCCTTGAGCCTTTTCTCTGGGTTGAACAAATCCAGTTTCCTCAACTTCTCATCATATGTCATGTGCTCCACCAACTTGATTGGACTTTTCAGTTTGTAAATGTCTGTTCTGTCCTGGGGAGCCCCAAACTACACACAATGCTCCAGATGGGGTCCCTCAAGTGCTAAATTGACAGGAATAATTGCTTATTTATAAAATGAGTCATGATTGGTTTCCCCCTCATCCCTCTACATTAATACAAAATAAAAAACAAAGTAAGAAAACAAGATTTCGCGACTACAAGAAGGGAGAAAAGAGATGCTGTGATGCTGTGCTTAATTTTTCCTTCTGGTTCTTTCAGTTTTGCTTTTCTTTCTGCATAGATGCAACTTCAAAAGAAGGCATAGATGGTGCTGCTACTGATCCCAGTTATCAAAGAAACACCCTCTTGGGATGGAGGTGAGGGATTGGGGCTTCAGCCAGTTCCAGCTTGGTCCTGTCAGTTGTTTGGGAGGGGTACACCATCCATTCAGAGATGACTGAGTATCAAGTTGAATATTGCCACAGATGTCTTTTTGCATGCAAAAATATTATTGTTTTGGATTTTGAGGCTTTTCTGTATTTGCCCATATTGCAGACACTCCGCTGCCCCTATAACAAGCAGAACGTGTGTGCAATACCTTAGGCTGGACTTTTGTACCTTTGGAAATGCTGCGTGTATTAATTTGTTTGGGAAATGCAATGCTTAGGTGATTTAGACATAGGAATTGCCTTTCTAGTTTCTAGGTTTCATTGCAGCTTAGACTGGGGGAAAGCTCTGTGCTGGAGAAGGAAGGCACTTTCAAGACAAAATGACAGCTGAGCCTGGCTGCTGTCAGGTGGGTTGTCTAGGCACATAAAGTCCCATTTCATTGTCAGAGTCCTCTTTGGGGGGAGTCTAACCTTAAGAGTCAAATTTTAGAAGTATTGTAAAATTTTAGAAGTATTTAGGCAACTCAGTGAACAGATAAGAACATAATGCTATTTAAGGAGTTTTCAGCCCTGCCATGCCTCAGTTTCCTGTTTGTGACATGGGCACATTCTCTTCTTGCAAAGGTGTTGTGGAGATGAAATCACATATTCAAGTCTGCAGAGTTCTTAGACACTATGTTGTGTGGGGGCCATAAAGTTATTTCACCAGGCGTTATGATAGAGCGGTTTAATGCTGCTCCTATCTCAGTCCAGTCAATCCTCTGGTTTCCTTCTGCTTGTTTGCCTTTTCTCTCCTGTTTTATTGTGATATACTTCTGTTCTTAGAGAAGCATACGTTGACGAATACTGATGGCTGAGTGAGTGTTGTGGAAGAGGTACATACTCGTGGATTTCTTTTTTCTATGACACTTCTACAAAAAATAACTGCAAAGCCATTCATGAATAAAACCCAGGCACTCAGTATCACTGTGCAGAGTATAAATCAACAAAGAGGCAGCCTCATGTTTGACTTTATAATATGGAGCAGAAGTGCCTTCACATCGTCAGATGTTGATGCTATGGCTGCCATTCCTAAGTTGTTCCCCCCCCCCAAGCTGCTGCTAATAAATTACAAACACATTTGCTCTCATTAATCATTCTTTGAAATGGCAGAATAGTCTTTGCTGATTGAAAATAATTATTAGCTTCTCAAAAGGATTAAACAGCCTGTTTAGATTTTCATTTATATCACCATTTTGATGGAGTGATGTGGGGGTATGTACACAGCCTTTGTCTTAAAAGTAATAATAATAATTAATGCTATGTAACAAAGAGTTTCAGAAGGACTTCAGACAAAGAGAGAAAGAAAAGGCAGGCAAGGTGAGCTGTGGAATAAATGTAGGACACAGAACTGAACATAAGCTTGTGTTGGGCAGGAAGCCTCCTACTGTAGCAGAGCAGTGATAAACACAAAGGAAAATACAGCATTCTCAACATAGCAGTGGAGAGACTTGAAATTTCTGGCTAACGTTACAATCTGAGCAGTGTAATTAATCTGGAATTGAAAGAATACCACAGATGTTTAAAATTATTTTTTCTACTGAGTCAGTATCCTGCACATTTACAAATTGTAGGTTGTGGGTTAATAGCCCCTGAGGTTCATTACCCGATGGGCCTTGCTCCAAGCTTTGAATTTGCACTCAGCAAAGTGTATTTGGATTGAGACAATTTCCTAAAGTCGGGCCCCAAGATTTTAAAATAAAGTGTGTTTGCTCTTAGAGTGTTCTGTGGACACTGGGGTGGGAGTGCTTGCTGGAGTGCCAGAGGTATTAAAATAAACAAAAAAAGGAAAAACAAAAGCCAGAGAAGAGTTAGCACATGTACATTTCAGAATGGGATGTGATGCGGAGATGCCCAGATAGTATAACCCTATTAATGTCTTATACCCAAAGTGTAACACTGCTAATATGATACTATATTTGCCAGCTGAAGGGCAGGACTTATTAACCAGAGCCATGTTCTATACTAATTTGATTGCGCTGTCTTGGGGCCTGAGCTGACGTACCCATGTAGTGCAATACAGCTCTCTGTGGAGGTACTAGCTAGTTTGGGTTCATTACATGACACAGGCACACCTTCTAAGATGCTGGATGGTACAGAAAGACTATAGGTCGTATTCAGATAGTGTGAATTCCACTGAAGTCCCTGTGCTTGATACTTCCTATCGGTTCTCTGTAGGCAGCTCTCTGCCTTGAGCCTCATTTCAGTCCTTGAAGTCATCCCTTAGGGTCTGTCAGACGCCCAGTTCTCTAGACATGGCACTTAGATGTAAATGGAGCTGTTAGAATACATCCCTCTGTGACTGTCCTGTTTCATTCATCCTCAGTGGCATGCTTGAAGTGAGAGCCCAAACACTGGGAGCCCAATAATGGATTTTCTTCACCTGGGGGGATGGGAGATGTGGCATTCCAGTGTCTACTCAGAAATTTTTACATATTTTTTACAAAATGGAAAAGCCCCAGCAAGAAGGGTGGAGATGTGATCTCCTTGTTTGGAAATCATGATGATCATGTAACAGTTAAATTAAATCTCTGAAGCAGAGAGGACTTCCATAGCTGTTCAGTAGGAGAACATCCAGAATTGTTCTTTATGTGCTGCTGTTTACTGATGTGGGCTCCTGAGAGGGCGATGGAAGTAGAGCGCCTCTGTGAATTTTTTGGGGACCAAGTAATGGTTGGTCCCAATTTAGATGGTTGTGCTCAACCACTCAACAGCACCTTATTGACTTTAGCAGTGGAAGAAGGGGATGTTTTAAGCATTAAATGTTCAAACGGTGCCTTAAATGTTGGGCTCAGAAACCTAGAGAGGCATGTAGGTATCTTGTGAACCTAACTCTGGTCAGCCCCAGCATTCATTTCTTGGTGGTAATCTTTGAATACTACTTTTTTCAACTAAAAGAGAAATTGTATACAGATGCACTGAAGTAGTGTATCTTTTGTTCCCCATCACAATTTGTACTGAGAATCACAATACAAAAGCTTATCTGCATTTCTGGTTGGATAAATGGTTTTGTGACACGGGTCAAGGAACCCTTGACTTAATTATTTAACTAGCCTCCGGAGCATTAGTTCTCTGACTGTACAATGGGAATCTTAATTTCTCTTGCACTTTGCTATGCTTAATTAGTGTGCAAGGTCTTCTGACAGGTCTAATTTCTTAAAATGTATGTAGGCATTTTAAGGATCTGTGCACTGAGATCCCCATTTCCACTGAGTGCTGCAGTGAAACAGATAACAAGATGGGCCATGTGACAGAGTGCATGGCACGGGGTGCTCTGCAACCATAAAGTTAAAGACAGTGCCTACTCCAGACAGCTTGCAATCTAAATACCAGAGATTTATTTTAGCAGCTGTTTACATAAGTCTTATATCAGTGTGAAAATTGTCTATGAAAATATTTAAAAGTAAATGTAATTTATTCTTCCAAAGTTCAGTATCCGGTTCCTAAACCTGGAGCTCCAGATGGAGTTTTATTTACTAGAAGTGTGTCTGTTACATTATGTGTGGCAGTATATGCTCTTCCTTCCCTTTTTACAGGGTGTTCTTATTCCTATGTGCAGATTCCATTCTGAACGTACTCAGTACCAAACTTCTTATTTTTCAGTCACCTTGGAAGACATTTCTGAGAACTGTATATACTGAAACAGGGTCATGACTTTCCTGGTTTTCTCACAGACCACCTTAATAAATATTGCGTTGATTCTTTACTATATAGTTACTATATGTAGCAACTATATAGTGCTACTGATGTGTCCTTAATTCAGACTTTTCCATGCACAGCTGTTGTTTAAATGTACAGAGATCAACAGGATAGGGTAGGTCAGACCTGCTTGTATTTTGCATGCATAGATATTTGATTTTACAAGGGGAAGGAACTGATCTAACCTTATAACTAATAGTTACAGGTTGATTTGCATAACGAGTTGATGGCAAAGCTTTCCTTGTCAACAATGAAAAGCAATATTGGATTCAAATTAACAAAGTTGTAGAGAATGATAAATCAGCATACACTGATCCCGGGAATTAAGGCAACAAAATGTATGTCTGTCTTCCACATGTTAGCCTAATTCCTACTTTCTCTGGATTCAGATCTCCTTTGCAAGTCACTTCATGCCGCCAGATAGCATTTTCCTCACCTCCCAGCATGTGTGCAGGGAAGACCCTCTCTCCAATGAAAACCATGATCCCCTCATGGCACAGCCATCTGATGTGTAGGTGGGAGGACCCTTGACTGGGTCTCTTCCGACACCATCAGCATCATATGGAATGGGAAGGAAGGTGTGGGAGATACAGATTTGCTGCTACATACTTTCACTATGGGTCAAGAACTTTCTGAGCTTTATACCATAAAACTTTTTTATAAGTCGAATTTGTTTGCATGTTAGCTCCCCTCGGTATGCTCCTGCATGTTAGCACCCAGTTACGTATTTCTACACACAGGTCTTAAAATTAGATAGTGCGTGGTATATAATTTTAACCACCAAGATCTTTGGTTATGAACAATTCTACAATTACAAAGCAAAACCACAGAGGATGAAGAAAATAAGGGAATGAAAAACAGTAACTTAGAAGGGTAATTTTTTATAAAAACATTGGCATGATTTATTAAAATATGGGATTTTATAGAGCAAAATACATTTGCGTCTGCTAGAGACATTGAGAAAGTGGGAATAGACAAGGTAGCATTGAACATTCATTCTCTTTTTATGCACTTTTTCTTTATTAACTTGGGTTATCATATCTATTTTATTATCAGCTCTGTTTTTATTTTTATACAGTTTGGGCCTGATCCAGTATCTTCTCACCAGGAAAGAATATTCTTTGAATAGGGAAAATAGGATTTTGTCCTTTTGTTTGTTGATTTTGTCTGCTCATTAGAGTTCACTTTTGTTTGAGCTGTTAACAATCTGTCACTATATCTTGAGAGTCTCCCTGGATGATTCCGTGATAATTGGGAGACTGTATAATACAACAAATTATAAAAAGAAAAAGGTATAGGGTATACAGAAGGTTGCTCTATAATTTCTTGTAATTGTTACTTTGACTCACTTGTCTATTCTAAACAAATTTTACTGTGTTATTGCAATTACTGTATGTCAAAAAATAATAAAAGAAAAAAATCATATAGGCTTCTATTTCAACAGAGTTATTGATAGGAGAACCTGAACTTAACTGCAGCATTAATAAACAATATCTGTTCTGCCTTTTTAAGTGCAACAAAAGTCAAATAAATTGTGTGGATGAAACGGAAGTGTATTTAGACTGTTTTATTTTGCTTGGTGTTAGGATAGAATGTGAAACTAAATATGTTCATCCAAAGATAACTGAAGTTCCTGCTCCTGTTTAGATTTCATCGTCTGTTAGAAATCTCCTAGGTGATTAAACTAATGCACTGTAAGAGAATGAATCAGTCCTGCAGAGCTTTTCTCTGTACAGAGAATAACTTGCTCGGTTAAGCACTATTGGGGTTTTACTAAATTAAAATCCTAGGAATTTTTGTACATAATATATTTTATCTGTGAAAACTGAGCAAAATTTTATATGTAACTCTCAAACTAAATTCCTATGGTAATTAATAAAGAAGATTTGAATACATTTCTGGTAGAGTCATCTTTCACCAATTTAATAACTTGATTTTCTTAACAGAGGAAAACCCTTATCTCTCAAGGCTTGTGGTAACATTGGGATACACCATGAAATTGTTAAGAGAATCAGAGAGTCTCTTCTTTGTTGGGAGAAGATTAATTCAGACTGGAAACTTATCTTTTACTGATTCAGGTGGAACACATTCTTAGTAATTATTTAATATTTATATTTCAGTTCCTGTGTAGGTTCCAGTAGATCCCTGAAACATTATCAGAAGCATCAAGTCTTCATTCTGTACCAGCACATGAAAATATGACCCTCCCTCAAAGCTGAACTCACTGGACCCTGATAAGGCTGCTTACATATGCGAAGCCGGCTCATTTTAACTATCCACTTGTTTACAGATAAACATGAATATTGTTTTTTGCATGTCTGGCAAAGATAGGCAAAAAATGTAGTCAGATGTGTATTCTTCTAACATATATACACGCACACTTGCCTTTTTTAGTAGATTTATTAAATGTTACTTATCTCCACCCCCTCTTGGCCTATTTTTTTGTGACTGGCATGGCAAGAGGGAATGACAAGAGCTAAAAAAGAGATAAGGAAATGATGTTATCAGTCAGCTCAGAGATGGCATTTCATGAGTGGCATTTTGCGATTGTTGCATGGAACAAAAGTGCAGATATATAATAAATTTGTGTTTTTCAGTGGGTTTTTTTTTTTGGAACTCCTGATCTCCAGCTGTAACTCATTCGAATTCAAGAGGAAATTTTAATTCAATCATGTCTGCTGCTCTTTTATACTTTCTCTTTGTGAACACTTAAGAACTTGATTCTTGATGCTGAGAATATTCCAGGAATATTTAGCACCGAAGATTTTATGAAAACAAATGTTTAATACAGTACTAACAGGGTGAGATTCCTTTGGTTCTTTTGTAATAAAGCTTGTGATGGCATTGGGGAATAATGCTTATCTTTATAAAGAGCTGGTTGATGTGGAACTTGATTTGGAAGAGGGCCTTTCTTGATTAAATTCAGTAGTCTTACACCAGTTGGGGAAGGCTACCATACTTAGGAAATAAAGCCGATGATAGTTTTCCATAGGAATGTTACAAAGTAACGTAGATCTATTTGATCTACTTGAAATGACCCATATTTTCAGGAAAGGGTTTCTTGTGCGATAGCACTTGGCAGAATGGAAAAGAGGATTGCAGAGTCTGGAAGAAGGAGTTGTTAGCAGCTCAGCATACAATGCTTTTCTTAGTTGTTTTGGAACAGTACATTTAGTTGGCTTTTGACCTGGTGTCCTCCTAAATCAACAGTAAAGGTCGGACAGATAAATGAGAGAAATTTGATGCACCAGTAATTAAGAAGGTATCCTGATTCAGGGCAGTAACTTAGGGGAAATGAAGAATGCAAACAGATGCAAATAAAGGGGAAAGCCTTTCCTAGGCTACTGCAGTAACCTTTGAGCTCTGCTTCTGCAGAGTACAGTACTTTGCCCGCTGTGGAGGGAAGGCTGATTTAGTTGTCTCTTCTGCTTTGTTTTCAGCCTAGAGCCACTGCAGTAGTCTCTGTTCAAAAAATGTGAGGGACATAGCAGAAGTTGCTGCAAGTGAGAAGGATTACCCACAGGATTTCTATGTATGGTTTCTATTTCCATGACAAACATTGCCCCGAACAAGAGAGCAGTGGTAGCTGACAGATTAAGTCAATGCAGATCCTGAAGGAAAGATCTCCTTTCAAGAGATGGCATTCTGACAACTGGCAGACCAAGGAATTTCATCTTTAATGGAACGGAGACTTGGAAGTTCTTTCTACCCAGCCGGGAAGGTGACAGTCTAAATTGCTGAAGAGTCCAAAGGTAGCAAAGTAATGAACTAAGGAGAGCAACAAGCTGGACGGAGCATAAATAGGCATGTTAATGAACTTAAGAGTGAAATGGCTGCTAATTAAAGTACTCATTCTCTTATTTAAGTCAGCAATTATATTGGAAGGTAGCAAATATTGCACTTGTATTTATAGAAAGCCCCAATAATAGCTTGGAGAATTACAGACCAGTAAGTCTTACTTCAGCTCTTGGCAACTTAACTGATAGGATGATTAAAAATACAGTTATAAAAAATCCCAGAAACACAGAGTTTGATGATATGGGAAAAAAATTGCACAGATTTTGTAAAGGAATATTGCACCTCACTAATTCTTTAAATGTATAAATGATACAGTAGGTGAATGAAAACCAGTTGATAAAGTATATTTGTGTACATAATCACTATGTTTCTTAAAGTGACAGCTAAGGAAACAAAAGCACATAGATTTCCCTAAAAAGGTGGCAAGAGGAAGTAGAAGTCTGAGATTCAAGTCTTCCTTCTGAACAGTGCAGAAGACAGATTTGATCTTACATTCTCTGTATTCAAAATAGCTGTTTGAATCAGTGGATTTCCGAGATCCCAAGGAGTGAATATTTCGTTCCCTTTGTTCTGATAGGATTTACAGTCCCTGGCAGAATGCCTGTCTCAGCTGAATTGATGCCTAAACCCCACCCATTTCCTCTGTTTCACTGCTGACTTGCTTAGCGGTGTCACATTCAGCAAGCTTTGGGAATCTCTTTAGCTGCATATTAATTGCATGCAAGTATGCCATTAGGCATCAGGGCATGTCTGAGTTAGGCATTGTAACACTTTAGTATCTTTGATGTTCTGAGCAAAGCAATACTCTGAGAAAGTAACATCCTGTGTGGATAAGAGAGTACCAAGCAGAAAGAAAAAAAAAGTGAATTTTCGTCAGGGGAAAAAATAACCTTTGGAGTATCTCAGGTTCCCACATATGGGTGGAAGTTGGTCTATTTCTTGATCATTTGGGAAATGGAAAACCAGTGAGGGAAAATGGAAGACCAATGAGGTATTAAATTATAAATATGCTCCAAAATAATTTAATTAAGGTCAAAGAAATGTGGACAAAGTTCAGGAGGAAGTAACAAAGCTGGCAGCAAAGTTGCCACAATGGCGGGCCAAAATCAGTGTTGCTTTAAAGTGGTGATCCTTAAATCATTTTATGCCAAAGGACTACTGTCATGCCTTCAATTTTGTCACATACGGCTTTTAAAAATGTAAGTGCAATGAAGAGAACATCTCAAATGAGCAATGAGGTGCAGATGATATAGTCAGAAGAATTCAGAATAAATTTAAGAGTGAAATGACTACTAGGAAAAGCATGCACTTTCTTCTCATCAGACTTTTAATGGATGAATTACAGTACTGTTTGATATGCTCCTGTGGACTGTCCACAATCTACTTTTCATGGCTTAGCAGAACTCCATGGAAACCACAAAAATTTGGTTTGGGTACTCTTGGCCTAAGAAAAGCACTACATATTGAAAGGTACAATTTTAACTATTTTTACATCTTAATGGTTTTAAAAACCCGAGTATCACTGCTCGTGGCTCAGTGAAGTGCCTGAATTACTAGTGCCTGGAGCTGAACTCGGGCTGCCTGCCCGCCCACCCACGGGCTCAGGCAGTTCTCTGTGCCAAAGGTCTGCCTGCCTAATGGTTTTCAACCTTTTTTGATTTGTAGTACCTTGAGAAATTTCTTGTAGAGGTGCAGGCTCCTGTGTAATATAGTACAAGTGTTCTGATACTAGGCTTGCTTTTTTTTAAAATGACCACTTGCAGATCCCAGGAGTAGTCCATGGATATCCAGGAATCCATAGATGATAGGTAAGAAAAAAGCCCTCCAGTTCAATAAGGGTTTTTAAAGGAGCCTTTAGTTGAAAACTCTGGTGATTAGGATTAGAACAATCGTACCTAAGCACACGCTAAAGTGTGTTTTGCATTTCGTGCCATAGCTATTTTTAGCATCCCCACTTTATGTTTTTCAATTTGAACACAGACCCTTTGTTTTCACTGAAGTTGAAAAGGAAGACATTCTGGAGTAATTAGAACATTACTGATCTTTTCAGCCTGTCTTAGTGCTCCCTTTATTCTTACAGGTAAAAAAAAAAAATCAAACTAATGGACTTCAGAGACTTGGTGGGTGCATGGGCTTGGAGAAGCAGCAGGGAAGCAATATACTTAATGTGGTGAAAGGTGAGATAGCAAACTTTTATGTACCCTGGGTACCAGGTATTAATCTCCTGATAACTGCTTTCACATTTGAACCTTCTGTCTCTTATGTGAGATCCAGCAATCTTTGCTTTTTTCTGTTCTGGGAGCAATTTTCCGAATCATTAATTTTCAGTGGCCAGGCTTCAATTAGCTTAATCAGGCATTGATTAGATTTCTCAAGTCCCTGGCATTTATTTTCCACCTTGCCTATATGGTTCCTTGACTCCATTACCTGATTGTTCACTTATTGCGTATAGGGTTGATTCCTCTCCATTAACATTCCCTGATGAGAGGTCTCGTTAGCCATCCAGCTAGCCACTTTCATTAGTGATGGTGGCAATTCATGGCGAAGGCCAGTTTCTACTGCCCTTGCAAAGCAGGATATTTTCTTCTTAGTAGTGTTACTGAATCAGCAAACTACTCTTAGATGAAGGTGCTGCTGATGAACAATTCTGACCCCAAAAAAGGGAAAACACTTTGTTTGGAATATTATTTGGAATACACTTCATACTTTGTTTAAAAAGTTGTGAAATTGTAGAAAAGAATGAAGTAAACCACTCATTTTTTTCAAAGCATACTTCATGCAAGTTTAGGGTTTTTTTCCTTCTGCTTTTCTTAGTATCTAGCCTGACGTATTAAAATGCATGTTCATAGCCAGTACTCATTATTTCTGAGGGAGTTTGACGTGGTTTTATAATCAAGGGTAGTGTAAGGCACATATAGACTCCATGTCCCCATAGAATATAGCCCCCAGAGACTCATGCCCTGTTCCTATATACCAGTTGCTCAGCAGTTAACAGCTCATGTGCAGACTTGTTCCTCATGATACATGTTTTGGGGAGGTGGGAGCATGCAGCAAGACAGGTGAAGGATGGGGCTGGAAGTGAGGGATTGGACAGAGCTGGAAAATGGGACTTTTTCTAGGTTGAAAAGAACTTTCTTTTCTCTAAATCCTGTTCAGGGTCTCACATTTTCTGTGGTCAGATCTGTTCATTACGCTTTGTTTTTGCAAACAATGTCTTCTGAAGGCACAGACCTCTTTTTGGAATTCTCTTTTTAAGTCATGTGTCTACACTAGCTTGAACTAAACAGACCTGAACATAAACGAGCTTGTGCCAAAATCGATAGCAGGGAAGTTCTGATAGCACGGAGTTTCGATTTTAAGAACTTTGTGTAATATATGCTAATTAAAAACTCTAATAAAAAGTTATTTTAGCAATAAAATACGGTTTCCAATTTAAAAATACGGAATCAGATCATCAAGCAATTTTTTTCTATAGCTTCTTCGAGTTGGGAGAGTTGCCAATATTTCTCTTTCTTTGTAACCAAACCAAAGTTGCTTAACTTCAGTTTTGATGAGTCAACATTTCTGAAAAAATGACGTTTTGCCAGGAAACTCCTAACCCACTCTAATTTTCACACACTTATATAATTAAATATATGATTTGTCTTCTCCCAGTCCTAGGACATATGCATGCCTTCTAATTTAAATGATAAAGGATAAAAAAGGATCCTCTCAAGGTTTAACATTTGTTTTTGTCAGATTGTTCTCAAACATATTTTGAGCATCAGCTTCAGCTTTTGCTCAAAAATGCTAGCACAAAAAATTTGTAAAAAGCACATTTCATGATCCCTTTCTTCTTAACAGCTAGGTGAAGCAGTGATTGGATTCAGTGTGAGACTGTTCTGAAGTTCATTTCCTCTTTTTGTACTCCTTGTTTTAAAGATTCATGGATTTTTAGAGAGAGAGAAGATCTCTTATTTTTCATATTCACTTTGTTGTTTATGCTTCATGTCCTTATTATGCCCCCCAAAACTGTAGCCACTCATGTGAAAAATATAAAATGTGGGGTCTTTGATAGGTTTTCTGTCTTGAAATTATTCTAAAATGATCTTTTAGGGGATTGCAATTTCACATATATGAGAAACATTCTTTGGCTTTCTTAAAACATCCTCCATCCCTGTTTTGAATCTTCCCCTCCCTTTTGAATCAGAGGTCCCCTTCAGCAAAGAAATTTTCATGTGTCTAAAGTTGTCTTTCTGTAGAAACCATGGCCTTCTGTGATGAAAAAACCTCTTGAAAATATCTGACAGTTCATCTCTGCAATTAGTAATTTTCAATTACTACTTTCAGAATGGCAAGGAGCTTTAACATATAACTATCTCAGAAGTCACATCCAGTGTCATCACTCCTTTGGTTTTGGTCATTAGCTGCCACTGAATTTTCTGGGCTTATTGGGACCATTTGGGGGCATTTGATTTTGGACCTTTGTCTTTTCTGACTAGTGAAAGCCATTGCTGATTCACTGCATTACTTAGGCAGTTAATAATACTCTATGAAGAACTGCTAGGAAGAGGTATTTTGTTAACTGCAGAGGCAACGATGTGGGGCTCATGTTGCTCCAGAATTGATGGCACAACTCTGACAATCTTGCCAGCTGTCCAAGCGTGTCTCATTTTCAGTTTTGCAGCTAGAGGTTATTGATAGAGTATGGGTAAATGGCCTGTTCAACAGTGATTCTTTCAGGCGTAACCTTAGCTGGTTCACCCAGCAGAACCACCCTAGTGCATAGCAGATGTGAAAATGGTTGCCCTGAGGTGCTTTTCCTTCCTTCTGGGATGGTCCTAAAGGGCACTGTTGGGCGCTATACTTCTACGGGCGTATTTTAAGAATCTGTTTAGAAATCCCTCAACTCCAACGTATGCATAAAATAAGATGCTGGGTCTAGGGAGAAGTTACAGCCCTCAGCGGAGGGTGCTTGTTAGACCTTGCCTAGTTCTGGCTAGTCAAAAAGCTGCTGTGGCACATGTCCCATCATTTGTGTTTTTCCTGCTGATAGGCAAATATGCCTATGTATTTCAGATCCCCACCTTGCAACACTTTGTGTGTCCTTTTTACCTTCTGAGTAGCCCATGGAAATGTTCCTCTGTGAAGCACTACCTTGAGATCTCAAAATTGAGCTTAGCAAGGCTGCTTGAATTATTGAAGTGGGTTCTTAGAGAAGTCCTGTGACATCCTGTTGCTGAAAGCTCAAAGCTTCTGACTAAATATGAAGTTATTGGTTTTAATTAGAGCTGATCTGGGTAAAAGGAACAAGATCTCAACAAAATTCTTATAAAAGTTTATTTCCATTTTTCATCAAAGCTTTCTTTCCACTGAAATTTTCTTAGAGGCAGAGATAGATCTACCTAAATTTAGGTGCTTAACTAAGTTGTCAAAGATCAGAGCTGTTTTTCTAGATTCTTTCTGCAATCAAGGGAGAGAGAATGGGTAAATCCAGAAGGATTTTAACTCTGGTTTATGTGGGCTGGATTGCACACTGAAGCAATTTCTCCATTGACTATGGAGGACAGATACAGCAGCACAGAATTTTGGAGCTTGTGAAAATAAGCTTAGATGAAATGCAGAAATGTAGAAGGAAGAATCTGGACCTAAGCATCTTCACTGCAATGTGAATGAGGTGGCTAGACCTCCAATTGTCCCATATGGTCTGCCTCAGGGAATGGACCTGGCTTAGAGTAGGGAGGTAGTGATGGAATGAGCAAAGTGAGTTATTCTCTCCCCAAAGTTGTATGTTGAATAAATGACCCAGGAAATATTTATGACTATTAAGCAAACCTGCTTCTGCTAGAGAGGCTTAGCTGTGGCTGAATGGCTCCATCTAATTCCAAAGGCTTAGGTGTGGAGAATTTTATTCCTTCATACTTTTTTCTTTCAAGAGAGAAAATAAGAACAAAAGGCAAGATCTGGTCAAAACCCTAGTACCTCCTTATCCCTAAACATTTTGAAGTAGCTTGAATACAATATTTATGGCTGACATTCAGCTTTGTATAAAACAAGACGTTTACAGTGTTAGTTCTTCATATACATTAGCTCTTATTTTGTCTTTCTAAAAAATAACACATGTGAGTATTCTAACTATGAGCATTAATGCTCTGAATTAGAAATTACTGCATACCTTACTAACTGCTTCAGCTTCTGTGGTGATTTGAAATAAGAAGGCATATATTCTTGCTAAAAGTGAAAATGAATATGGTACATTTTGTGCAGGATCTAAATGGAAAAAAAAATACTGGTTTTAGATGGTGAAGAGTAGAGTTGTGTATTTATTATATACATACATAGAGAGAATACGTTATATCATGATAGGATGTCTTTTCAGTGTGAATTTGGGACAGCCACACTATTAATGATTAAAATACAGCGGGGTCATCTCATGCTGGTATGAATAGTATCATTATACTATGGCACTTTGTACATGAAATGTGATGCATGTATTGTGCCAACAGAAAAAATATTTTCAAAGCAGTTAGCTTAAAAAAATTGGAAAAAAAATTTTACTTTCTGCTTGTAAACTCTGGTAGTTTCCACCTGTATATCTATCCAAGGCCTCAGAGGCAGCCATAAAAATCCCTGAAAATAACTTTAAAATATTGGGAGTTTGAAATGTGATATTTCAAGAAGTTTTAAGAGCTAGATGCAAGCACAAGGACCTGTTGGGAAAGGAGGGGTTTCTCCTTTCACTTACCTTTTCTACTTTACAAGGCTGGAAAAATTTCAGGCTTTAACTTACGATTTTTGTTAATACAAAATCTTTCTGGGATAGATTTTGCCTGTCTTTGTCCTTATGAATAATTTGGGGAGGAAAAAACCCGAAGATTTCTGGAAATTCTTATGACCCTGAAATGTTAAACTAAGTCCCAGAGAGAAGGACTAATATGCAGAGGTCAAAGATGCTTGATAAAGTTATTTTTTACACAGTTAATTTCTCACATGGCTCTTAACTGAATGTGCTGTTTTGCCGTGTCACTCCACAATGACAGCTGGATTAATTTATTGGATGGCGAGCGTAGGAATTTCTGCAGATGGAGGAAACATTTTTTCTGGCCGATTGATTTAAAAAGAAAATGGTTTATCAGTGTGCAAATGCATCTGAAGGAAAAAAGGGTAAAGGAATGAATTAGAGTTCAGTCAGTATAATCATAAGTGAATCATATAAATGTGTACGGGTGCTCAGGTTGTGCAGACGTGACTGAGGATTCATTGTTCTCATGAATTTTATGCTGGCCTGCTATTTTTTTTGAAAAATATTGGAAAACGTTGATTCAGTGAAACCAAATCTTTTTATAGACGCGTACTTAGTTTCACCTGTATTGGGCTGGAAATGTTTTCAGGTCTTAGGAGAGAATTTGGGTGGCAGGAGAACACCAGCCTTTCCCCTGGAACTCCCCTGGAACTCCCCTGCCTCCCTGCACGGGCAGAGGCAGCCTGCGCAGCCGTGAGCGAGGCGGTGCAGAGCCCCCCGCCCGCGTGCCCCCCTCGCCGCAGGAGGTGAACCTCCCTTCTGTGCCTGGGGTAATGCCTTTCCCCACCCTGCTGGCACTGCACAAGGAGGCTGCGCCGGGTATGATTTTTATAAAGACCGTTCTTAAGTTAGACTTTGGGGGTTTTTTGTGGAATATAAAAAGAAATTTTGAGACTCTGAAATTTCAGAGAGAGAAAATTCAAATTTTCTGCAAGTTATCTTTGAATCCCCATGTTTGCTTTTGGTCCCATTGCATGCTTAAGCTCCTTCACTTAAGAGAGCCTATTTAATAAGTAAGTCTCTACCTATATCCCTCTGAGTGCGCTGCTTCTTCCTTTCGATTCCTCCTTTTGTTTTCTCCTCTACTTCTGGCTTGTGCCATAGAGCCTCTGGACCTGAGGTAGCCTCCTCTTCCAAGATCCCCGTTTTCCCCACAACTCCTGATTCAAACCACTCCTTAACACAGTCTTTCTTTCTTTTTTCTTTCACCTCACTTGCAATTATCCCCTCATGCTGCTCTCCTGTGTTGTACGGATAAGAGTTCCAGTTTTGTAGCTGGGTCTTATCCCTTGCATTATTCTTTCAGAGGTGTTCTTTTAAGAAATCCATAAAGTTGTAAAGGTTTAAAGGCCAAACTTGAGAGGAAGATCTGGTGAGGGTGCAAGGGACTTCGCTATTCTCTCCTTTACGCCACTTTTTTCTTCTTAAAATATTTTTTCCATTTGCAGCTTTGCTCCATGAATAGCAGTTAAACCCCCCTGGGGCCTGTTTATCCAGTCACCCCTATTCTTACACATTTGGGGTGGAATAAAACGGAATCCAGATACCATCAGCTCCTGCTGTTGGGCAAAAGTCCGACTAATGTTATTTTGATAAAAAAACAAAAAGCCAACCCCCCTCAAGGGATTCTGGATTTATTTTATGCTTTTAAATTTAACAGAAAGAAGCCATAATTTCATTTAGCATCTCCTCCTTCTAGCTGGTCTTTGGAAGACTGGAAAAGGTGGGGTGTACTGCTGAAGCACCCCTTGATTCCCATTACCGATTCCCCATGCCTCTCCTCCTCCCCAAGCACACACATGCACACAGGCAAACAACAGTCTGTCTGCAACCCCATTACCACTGCGAGCAACTACAGCTTTTTGTTTAACTGTATACTTGCTCTCTTGGTGGTTTTTTTTTTTTCCTCTGTTTCAATTTGTTTTCTTAATAACTAAGACCAGTACATTTAACTGGTCCTTTTTTTTTTTTATTATTTTTAACAAGCATACTGGATGTAACAAGATATGCAGCTAAAAACATTAATCATATTAAAACTAATTAAAAACTGAAAAGTTTCTGCGCATTCCAAGCACTGGGGGTGGGAGGGAGCGGGGAGGGCTCTGGTCTGAGCACTGGCGTTTCCTAAGCGCAAGCAAATGCCTGACACATGGACTTCGCCGAATTCCAAAATGTAGCAAAACAGTGCCTGCATATTTGGCAGGCATCACCACCAGTTCAGGTCAGGGTCTGTTTCAGCAAAAGATGAAGCCCTGCATGTTAACAGAGGAAAATAATTCAGAGGAAAACGGGAGGAACAACATGTGACATTTTGTAATTGCAGCACTTCTGTTACCCAAGGAGCACCACTCTGCTGCCGCTCTGTAAACACTTCCTCCGATGCAACTGCCTTTGAACACATTTTTTCGGGGGGGGGAGGCAGAGGGAGGGGTGAGGAGGAGGTCAGGCCTTTCAAGCTGTTAGGATATGAATGAGCTAGGGTTTTTCCCCTTTTTTTTTTTTTTTAACTTCTTCTTTTTAAATGTTGAGTGCAATAAATGTTTTAAGGAGACACCAGTGAATCTGTGGCCAGAAGGGTGTGCAAGCACTGCTGCAGGACACCAAACCCCAAACCAGTGGGAGCCTGGAGAAGCGAAGGGGCAAGGCTGCGGGGAAGGGTGCGAGTGACGGGGCTCTCCAGTGCAATCTCAAAATGCCCGGTGCAGGGGAGGCCAGCTGGGAAGGGTGGGCGAGCCCCTGAAGCCCCAGCACCTCACCTTGCTTCCACCTTGCTGCTCCATCAGCCTCTGCCGTGGTTCTCGGCCACTGGTCCCCAGTGTTGGGGTGCGACAACCCCACCCGCTTAGGGGCACAGTCCGATTAATTTAGGAGCAAACCCACCTTTTAAGCCTTGCCCATTAAAAGCAAGAGTAGGTCATTACGATTTAAAATACTGTTCTGGGCACTGTCGTCTTACTTCTTTCTTGAATTTCGGCACCTTAAGCTGCCTTTGTTGTTGAGGAACTTGCTATTTCTTCAGAGATAGGGCTGGATCACTTGTTATTGTAACACTTATTGGTGATAAAGTTCAGTCTAAAAATTAAGCAGCTGCAATGTTGCAGCACAAATTAGTTTAATGTAAGCAGTCAGGAGCAGCTGTTTGGCTCGGGACCCTGGTTCAGCGGTGGGGGAAGGGCCCTGTGATGCTGACAGTGTTTTTTTCTCTACATAAACATTTTCGGCTGTTGCAGCTTTTGTGCCGATCATGTGACAGTGTCCCTAGGCAGATAATTTATTTCTGTAGCTTTCATGAGCAATCATTAACCTTCAGACACTGAGCTTGCTTTCTGCTTTGTGGCGTTTGTTATTTTTTTTGGTATCCTAACTAGTTTAATTCACAGAGTGTCAGGAGAAGATTACAACCAATTTATAATAGACTGTAATGCGTAATACTTATGTTTCTATTAAAACAGACCTTGCTTACAAGACCATTCTTATGGCTTAGCTTGTGTTCATGGATCAGAATAATTATTTTCAGTGATGTAAGTGCAGCTGTCATCATGATACTCCCATAGTGTCTTATTCTGAATGCAAAGCCCTTCAGAGTCCTGATTTGGGACCACCCTTTTGAATTCCCCCTTTGCCGGAGACACTGCAGAGTTTATTGAGATGCAACAGGCTTGGGAGAAAGGGCACAGCATTTATTCTGGCGATTGCTATTCTCCCACCATTCTGCTATTCTCAGACTGGCTGCTGAACAGGTATTGACCGCCCCAGAAAGTGTGTCTAGAAGAGAGGCGAGGCATTACTGATAACAATTACGGCTTGAACCTGCACTAACGTAGTCTGGGGTTTCAAAGCAGACTTAGCAGATAGGGTTGGATCACAGAGCAGTTGTGAATGTTAGAAAAAGACTTCATTTTCATTCCTGTCCGTTTTGTTACAGCAAGGGAAACAATAAATTAAGTGACTTTGTCAAGGTCACTGAAGAAATAAATGTCAAGATAGGAATTTCCCCTTCCCTGATCCTTTTCCCCAAGTCCTGTGCTTTTGTCGAGGGAAGAAGACAAAAGAGTGAAAAATACAGAGTCTTGGGCAAAAGAACTGAAAAGTAAAAAAATCATAAAAAGAGCTGAAAGGCAGGATGACTGCCGACTTACTGTGAATATCATTTTCCTTCAGATCTGAATGTGATTTTTGCTTTTGTTCACTGCCTCCCTGCCCTATCTTAATTCCCTTTTCTAACTGGTCATTCACTAGCACTAGGAAGTTCATCTTTTTTGTATCAGAGAGCAAGATATTACGTTCGTATACGCTTGTGAATAGGTGTAATCTAGACATACGTATTCCTTAGTTTATTTTTTATAGCTTGTGTCACAGAGGAATCAGACATTTATGATAGAAGTGCTACCAACATAATGTTGCAGATACAATGGACATGACAGGCACAGGGTGGAAGGGAAAAGAGATGGAGAAATAAAAAGATTTTTCCAATGCCCCAAGGAGGAAAAGGGACATTATCATATTCTGGTCAATGGAATAGCAGTAGCATCCAGATATCTCAACTATTGCTTTACCCCCTTAGGACTCAAAGGATACTTTGGCTATCCTGTGATTGCTCATTAACTTATGAAACAGGCATGTAACTGGAAGAAAATCAAAACGTACACTTAGTCTGAGATGTGACAGTGGTACATGGTGTATCATCTTGTAAAATATAAAAATGGGTGGATGGATTTTGCTGTCAGTGTCAGGAAACACATTTCCTTTCTCATTAGTTAAAAATAATAGTCTGAAACTGGTGTTTTAGTGATGCTAGGTTTCTGTGTGGAAAGATGAATGAATGAGTAGCTCACTGTTTGAAACCTCCATCTTTCAAAATGTTTAATGAAAACAAAAGCACAACATATGGTAAATGTGGACTGAAATCAGGGATGAAAAAGCAGAAGCCTGGGACGCTCACTGAAGGGCAAACGGGCTACAGAGGGGCTTGGTGTTGTGTTACATATAGAAGCGGGTAACATTTTTGGATGCATTAGAGTGATTTAGGAGCTATCATCCCATTGACTTTTGACTGGAGTCAGGATGTAACTGCCTAAGTCAATTCTGAAAATGGGAATTAGATTTCTAAGTAATTTTAAGGTGCTTTTGAAATTTTTACCCCTAATCCCAGGGTGATTAATTTGTAACAAGGTGATTCATTCGTATCTTTCTTGTCTTGAGAAGCCTGAATGACACATTTGAGATGCACTCTAAAAGCACAGGTAATAGTCAGAGTGCTACCTCAGCTACTTTAAAAGACAATTGATTAATTTGAATTCATGCTTTTCTTCACACATTTAAAGGATTCTGAAAGTAGTAATAGCGCTTTGGAGCTGCTTGGTTTGAACTGTCACTTCCATGCCCTTGCCTTCATTTTCCTTTTTTTTTCTTTTCTTTTTTTTCCCCCTGAAAATTGTCCCTATCCCTCCCCATTGCTAACGGCAATGCAGCCCCCGCCCGGTCACAGCAAAACCAGGAGGTCTAAGGTAGTAGCTGCTTTGCTGCACGGAATGGCTGAGTAGCTTTAGACAAAACAGTGTCCAGGAACCTGCCTGTGAACTTGTCTCTGCTAGTTTGCTCTGGGAACTACAGGTACTTTTGCTGGAGCCGCCCCACGGTTAGCGATGCTGGGAGAAAGGGCTGCTCAGATACAGTTAATAAGACAAGGCTTTCCTACAGTAAATTCAAGCCACCTAACCTGCTAGGGTGTCCGAAGATGAATAAGACCAAACGCTTTGGTATTTCACCAGATTTTGTTAGAATCTTGCTAAAAACATACTGTAGTGTTTTATGAACTTAATTTTTTTGTTGTTACTGTCTTAAAGTTAATCTACTGTTGAAAAGCTGGAACCGTAGTAGTACTTGTATAGATTTGGTCAAGACATTATAGAAATCTATATATACTGCTGCCTTACATCAGCAACATTATTGCAAAGGTCAGTTTCCATTGCTCCTGTGAGCCTCTGTGGTTTAGGGTGTAACTGATGATACAAAATCCTTTCTGGAGTAAAACGAAGACTGCCAAGCCTACCTATGGGACTCCTCGAAAACATAAGCACTTACCGGAAAGAGCAGACATCAGAAACCCAGCTAAATATTTGAGTTGACTGTACTTTCAGCATCGAAGGATCTGATGATCACAACAGCTTTACTTTTGTCCCTGGTACAACCACAACCAAACAGGCTTCTCAAGTTAATTTAGAAGGCAATGGCTGGTATTAACTTTACTGTTTGGAGTAAGGAAGCCTGGGTTTGCTTGAATGTCTTCAGGGAGAGAAGTAGAGTAGAGGGACTAAATGCTATACAGGTTTGATTTATGGGCTAATAACTCCAACTTTTGACTGTGGAAATTATTTTATGGAATGATTTGTTTCATGCACTTTCAAAATAGTCTCCCTGAGAGCTACAAAGTCACCTAAGTTTTCTGTGCTGCAGGCTGGAGAGAATCATGGTCCCAGGGAGTCCTCATGCACCTTCCAGCATGTCAGCAGTCTCAACCACTACGCATCTTTTGATGTAAGGATCCCTGAAAGCTCCTAAGGAAAACTGGGGACATACGACTGATAGTGGAAACATGCCTCTAAGAACATCCTCTAAAGTTTCCTACTCTCATTCATGCAAGAATAAGAGAAGGGCAAAGTTTCATCTCAGTCTGGGCTTTTCTTTCTTGGGTCCCTTGCCTGGAAAAAATGCTGCACATCATTCGGTCCTTGAGGACTGAGTGCCTTGCATTGAGAGCAACCCTTGCAGGCACTTCTGGCTCACGACGTTGTTGAGGACATTCAGCACTAAGTTAATGAGTGACAGAACTTTCCTGCTCGGTAGCCCAAAACGGTAGAGGGTATATCCAGAAAAACTAAAGGCTACCACAGATTTTACCACCATCAGTTCTTTGAACTTGCCTTTTTACATATAAACTGATACAACATGAGTGTGTATGTAATACTTAAATATACTCTAAAACAGACCACAGACTGTCCGCGCTCTCTCAGGAGAGAATGATAAAACAGATTGCTCTGTGCATTAATAGAAAGCTTGGAAACTCAAGGTAAGAATGTGTATGGAGGATAGTAAACTTGCTCTTTGAGGGACTTGCACCAGTGAATTTCTTTCCCTGGCATTTTTAATTGCTTAAAGGGGGGAAAAAACAACCAACACCCCCAAAAGGCAAAACCACAAACCAAAACCCTAACCCAAACCCCTGCAGAGGAAATGAAACCACAAGAACATTTTTCACACTAGCTAATTTCAAGGGTCTGGCATGTACACAGCAAGCCGAGGAAGTTCACAGATGCGTTCTACCATTCTCCAGAATGCAGATGCATTGGGTTTTCGTGTGAAGTACACTACACATGGGCTTTAATGTAGTTTTAAGCATTTATTTATTTTCACTTTGATTTTTTACCACCTGTAATCCACTCATTCTTTTCACTGCCATGCAGCCGACGAGATCCAGAGGCTTCACAGTGGTGTAATCTCTCATCCCAGGACGTATATGACGTAGGGACAGTTGAGCAGACGGAATTATTTTCACAAGAGCAAGGGACAGTTGGAGGGAACAAGCTTGTCGTTTGCAAATCAGAAAGTATTTCACTTATCTGAACTGCAAAACATAAAAGAAGGGAGGAGCTGGCCAGAAACAGGAAGCAAGGATCTAGAAATATATTTTTGACACAATTATTCCCCTCTGGAAATTAGCAACATAGAAAAAGCAATGGCTGACTAATCAGAAGCATTGGATCTTCTGCATAAGTTTTAGTTTTCTTCTTAGGGTACCTGGCCATAGGTTTAGGAGTCTGGCTACAGGCATGAATATTTTGTCCTATTTTTTTTCCCCTCTTGAGAAAAGTTGCCAACTTGAAAGAAGGTGGTATGTTGAGACCAATGTCCTTTATGGAGCACATGTTTCAAACAAAAGGATAAATATCTCAGAGAAACAGCAGGAAACATCTTTATAATTTCATTAGCTCAATTTAAGGTTAATATACAGCTTCTGAAATGCATTTGTTAATTTGTTTGCTGGCAATTTGATTTCACTTTCTCCCTGTTTAACATTGGTTGGAAGACTGTTGTATTTTTCTTCGTGGGTTTCCCTCCCTGTTTTCTGAGCAAAAAAAAAAAAAGGCTTTTTCACTAAAGCTTTCACTTTCTTTACAGGAGCTTGAATGTTAAAGTTGTTAGAAACCTGAGAACGGATGAAAAGAAAGAGGAGCAATGTGCATAATAATAGTTAACAATATTACTTAAGTGCATTTCACTATTTTCTCTTGCTGTACACTGGGAGATCTATCTCACACCATTGTTGATAATGTTTAATTGACTCTGCTTACAACTGACTTCTCCAAGAGACAGTGAAATACCCAAAATATGGCTAAATGGAGAAAAATTCCTAGAATCTCCCAATTAAGAGAAAGTTTGAGAGGGAGGTATAAATAGAGCGTAATTGTGTCTTAAGTGCTACATACCTCATTGTGACTTTCTGCATAGAGGACATATTCACCCTTAGCTAACTATTTGAGCAAAGATATGTCTGGTATTGGTCCTGTAGTAAATAAAAGACATTCCTTCCCTCTAAATGTGAACCACTATATGATCTGCAGCTCCAGCATGTCACTTCAGTTTTCTTGGAGGGGAAGAATCTGGTTTCTGCAAGCTGCTTTCTAAGTGCTTAAGTAGATTTGAGAAGTAGGCAGCCATATACTTGGGGAAAAAAAAAAGTGCTTGAAGAAAAAAATTGATTTTCGGATTTCCCATTCAGAATTTAAATAGCAATTCTCTTTGTTTGTGTGCTCAATATGTAGAAAAATAGGACCTATTATAGCCAATCGCTACTCGTTTACATTCAGTTTCTTCACTGAAGCTCAGATTTAGCCCAGTATCTGCCCTGGGAAAGAAATACGTACATGAGATGAAATGATGGAATTTGATGTAATATAGAAATGGTCCAGCCAGGTATAACTAGAAGTAATGGGATGAAAGTGAACAAAGAAAAATCCATGCTGATAATGAGGAAAAATTTCCTAGCAGTGAGGTCTGTTAGTCTGCTGAACGGTCTCCCAAGGGAACGAGTTGAACCCTCATTGCTTTAGTTATTTTTAAAATGAACAAAACAGTCAAGATCCTTGTAGGGAGACACTCTTAATTAACAAGAAGACAGAAAAAATGACCTAATGGGTCTTTTTTTCCATCTCCACTGTTCATGACTATTATTGTAGGCAAAACCAGGTTTGGCAATAAAATTATGGATTTCCAATTTTCACAGCAATTTTGCAGCACTCTTATTCCATAATAATAGCAGTACTTTCCCATTCTTCATTTTCCCTCTATAAACTTTTGTGCCTTAGTTTTCCTTCAAAGAGTGCTATTTTGTAGCTCTCTGACTAAGAAGAGCTGTCAGGTAGCATAATTTACTTTAAATAATGCTACTTGTAAGTGTAAGATAAATATTTGGACCTTGTGCCTCCTGATTTTCATCAAAAACTCTTCAGTCAGACCTAAGGGCCAGGGCAGCAGTACTGGACAAAAAGTCATTGCCTGTACCTGTGGGTCATCCTGCGAAATAAGGAGCCGTGACATATACAGTGAACTCCTGGGCTCGTGTTGACTTCCACAAACATAAACTATGAAGGCATGAGATGCAGCGCATCTTTGTGGTCAGTATTTAGGGCTCTTTATACAATTTCAATGCTTCTCTTCTTTCCATAGAAACCAGTCTTTGACGTGGAGTGTTTTCACACTAGCAAGAGGTCCGGGCAAACGTGACTCCTGCTGCGCTGGCCGGGCATCTCCGGTACCTGCCGCTCACGTCTGCCACTGCCCTGCATCCCCTCCCTTGTTCCCAGAAACCCCCCATCGACTTGGGTGGTGAACTGGCTCAGGCAACTGATAACTCAGCAAAAATAACAATTACGAAATAGTGCAAGAAGAGCAGCAATGACATGTGGCCCTTTATGGGCCCAATTCTCAGCAGCTGTTTTTTAAGATGATAGTGACACAAATTTTAATGGTTAATACTGACGTAAAACTGAAGTAATGCCGCGATGAGTCAGTTCCTACTTCTTCGAAGTGCTGTGCAAATATTTACCGGTTACTTTTCCCAGTAGCCAGCAAGCTACGCAACCTCGGTGCTGCTTTATCAGAAGACAGATTGGTTGAGGTAAAATGCAGGAAATTCTGATTGTTTTGTTACAGTTATACAGCAAGGATAGGCAAAGGGTATTGAAGCCTGTACTGCAAAAACAGCCCCAGGTAAACTTGTGAGTAGTATGGCCAAGATGACTGGAGTATAAAATAGAGAGAGACATGGTGCTAATGTATATTTATTAGTGATTTACTGAGACGAACGTTCATCCCAGGAGTTAATCCAGGAATATCCAAACCACTGTAATTATTCTTGCACAAAGGCTCTCTATTATTTGCCTGTTAAATAACAAAGCCTTTTCATTACCTGGCACTGACATAACTTTAGCTGTAGCGGTAGGTAGGCAGCGAACAAGCTTCCCCTGTTTGTGGGGGATGGGATATCATGGGATGAAGCCCTAGTGGAATACAAATGGGATGGCCAAACTTTTCTTTGAATAAAAATGACTATCATTCATTGCTAACAAGCCAAATTTCCTGTACCACAAATAGCTGAAATCTTACGAACGGTACAAAAAGCACAAAGGAGCAAACTCCTGTCACACACAGAAGTGAAAATGTAGAAGTACCAGCCACAGGAATGTAACTGTATTAAAACTGGGGAAGGGTCCAAAATCTGTAGTAGCTGTCTAATCTGCGACACAAGAGCAAGGATTTTCATTATGTTTCGCATTCCACATACGGCTTTGCTTTGGAGCTCTTATGCAATTGGTGATGCAGTAAAACCATTGTATTCATAATGATTTCAAAGATGTGGATGCTTCCAGGGTTTGACCTATTTTACCACTCATGCATTATACACTGGCTAAAGCTACTTTCATAAGGCAGAGTCGTTAGTACTTAAAATGTATCAGTCTACTGCTGTCCCTTTTCCCTGCAAGGCTGCTGATTTTTTACAATTCTAAATCAATTCTTCTTTATTAAATAATTTATGTTTACATGCATCAATGGAAATTGCCCATGCACATTTTAAGGCAGAGGTTAGCACATAAAGATAATGTAAGGGGTTACAACTGTTACTAGCCCAAAGCAAATGCTTCTTCTGTTAAGGGTTTCTTAACCAAAGTTTAAATATTCCCTTGCAATTTGCTGATATTTTTTACTTTGGAGATATAAAAACATACCTGTGGTGGTTACTTCCAGAGCAACAATGCAACTCAGGTTTTTTGGGGGCCCTGATTCAGCAAAATTCCTAATCCCATGCTTTGCTTTCAGTGGGATGAAGTCTTCCCTGGTTAAGTATGTTTGAGACCTATTTATGTCTATAGGACTCAGCTTTTGCTCTGCTACCGTATGGTGCAAACATCTTGAACATCAGTGTAATGCTTCAGGACCTTTCCACAAGCCAGACTGGAAATTTTGTGTGCTGTAGTCATCATTGCAACGACGAACCTTCCTGCTTCTTTTTGAAAGAAGGCTAAGTTGTACTAAATCATTTAAAGAATTAATTTCTGATCCCCAAACGTTATAGTTCAGGGCTCATTTTCTTTGGATCCCCTGAGCCATCCTGCCTTGTACTGCCGGCAAACTTGAACCGCGAGGACAGCACTGATTCCTCCAGGCTTTAGCATGGGTTGACATAGTAAGAACAGGCCCAGGACAGATGTATACTCCCACTGCTGAAGCGTTGCCATGGGTAAGGCATACAGCATATATGGCAGATGCTGAGAGTAGGCTCAGGCCAAAAGTTTGCTTGCAGTGGTGGGGGAAGCTAGCGAATATCACCTCTCCCTCTTCCACAGGGATCTTGTTTTCTGTGGGTCAGTCTTCCCCTTTCTCCACAAAACCTGGATTAAGCTCTGTGAAGCAGCTGCAGAACCAAAGGTTAGACGCTCACAAAATCTTCTGTCTCTACCAGCTGCACCAGTAGCACTGGGGCACGGTCCTTCCCTTTACCTGCTGGAGGGAGAGAGGTTTTTCACCATCATGTCACTCCTTCTGACTCGTCTGACTCTTTTTTGAAACTGTTGGGAGGGTGATGCCACAGCGCTGCTGAAGAAGACCATCCGCTGGTCACTTCAGCGTTAGGTGACCGAGGGCAAAGTCCAGACCTGCTCCTGGGGGTGAATTCAGTGCAGGATTGAGGCTTTCCCTGTTTCCCAGTTCTGGTCTTACACCTTGGCTCTGGGCTGAGGTGGACAGCGTTTCTCCGGCCGGCTGTGGGCTCTTGAGTGCTTTGGGGCCAAAGTGTGGTCTCTAGTGAGGAGTTAAATGAAACCTTTGCTGTTTCTCTGACCTCCACAAATAGGAAGAAAGTGAAAACAGAGGCAAGAGTCAATCAGCCAGTGATTGCATTAAAGAAAATGGTTCTCTGTGGAAAGCATGAAAGAGAAAACAGACTGGGTGCTGGGGCTGAAGAAAGGAAAACAAGACTAGTGGGGTTTTGAGGTATTTTGCTTTATTTTGATCCTTTCATAGTGTATTTTAAATTCATAAATAATGGAATAAAAAAGACCCCAACAAAACTCAGCTAAATGATCTTGAGCCCTCAAGCCTCAATCAAAATATAAACACTATAATACTTTTAAAAGGAATTAGTAATGCACAGTTATAGTATTCCACGTTTAAAAATAAAGCTGTTGAATAAATGAACAATACCTTGGCTGAAAAGTATTTCAGCTGAAGAGTGAAATCCCTGCAGAGAGTGATCTGTGAGATTCTGCAGGAAATCTGCATTACAATACACCATTTCCATTTCCAGGGAGGGACTCACAGAAGGACACATGGAGGAGAAAAAAGGAATGAAAAAGCCCCAGTCCTTTATGCCTAGGTTGTAGGGGGCCTTGCCCCATCATTCTCATGCTAAACAGTTACTTTTTCTACAGGTACCCAACTGAAATGGGAATATTTTTTGAAGGAATAGTGAATGTGAAAAAGGCTAACAGAATTGGTTCTTTGGTTAGAGAAAACTGTCTCCATAGCTCGCCTGGATACAGCAGACATGGGTTTACCTCTCTGCCTTGCTGCAAATTAAGGAGTGTGTCTGAATGTGGTAAGAACTGGGCTACTGTGCTGCTCTTTGTCTTCTGCTCCTCCGTTCCAGCTACTCCAGCTCTTGTTACTAATTAAATATCTTTGCAGTGGAGGAAAAGTTTCTAGCTAGATCATTAGCCCACTAGTCAACCAGCTTATGTGGGGAGGCCAGGGTCCTAAGGCTGGTCCAGTGACAACCTGGTGTTGCTGTTCTCCAATGCAGGGGACTACAGTTAGCCTCCCCTAGGCTTGAGTCTTGCGGCTGTAATTCAGCAGCTGGGACAATGGCCATCCAGGGACTTGGATACACAAAGTATCATGTCCTGGCTGACTGCCCCTATCTGAAGGCTAGTATGCAACGGGCCAGCCTCGCTTGTGTGTGGAAAAACTTACACAGGGCTGGTTTCCTTTTGCTGCAGAGTGGGAAAATTTGTGAAATCTCAGTTAAATTTGTGGGATAGGAAAAAGGGAAAGCCAGCAAGTGGAAGAAAAAGGAATAAAATTCCTGGCTTCTAGTCACCGGGTTATTAAGCAAGCCGTAGCAGAGTGTGACTAGGTCACTGGCATTAACATGTTCAGGTGGTTACATCGGTGAAGAGTAACACTAAACATATAGTGCCGTCTGCATGCATAGAAAGTGTTCAGGCCGATGGAAGCAATGGGGCCATCAGCTGCATAAATCTATTCGTTGCAGTCTCTGCCATAACTAATACAATGTGCTGCTACCCTGTTGTAGCAGATGAAGACAGTCCAAGTAGATGCTGTGTTTCTGCTTCCTTAACATATCATTACACAGAGAGTGTCTTCTGCTTGGGCATGGATTTAAAGGAAGAAAACCGCAAAGCAATCAGCTTCTGGTTATTACTGCTAATCAGGGGTTTGTGGTGATCCCAAATAGACACAAAATTTAGCCATAACCTCTACTCCTGGAAAGCACTGAAGGTCAGTCACAAGCATTTCCTATGTTTTCCCTTAGTGCCATCTTTTGCTTATAATTCATTGTGGCTCTGCATAATACCAAAATATGATCTAATTAGGGATATACACACAAACAGAAATATGTTCATACATGGATTTATTCACAAATACACGTGTAGCCTGTTGCATGTTCTTATGTATGTGCATGTATCTATGAATTTGTATATTTATGTTTGTCCGACTGTGTGTATGAAGGCAAACATTTCAAATATGTGTGTATGTGAGGAGGCAGATTTAAAAGCATACCTTACATGGTATAAAATATACTGCTACATAAATCACAGAAAGAATTCCATCTCTAAATTAAAGTACACTCCAGAAAGAGCAATTATTGCCTCTAAAATGTTTCTGTTAAATTCATGAGACACCATACAATTTTACTCATGTTATCATCTACGGTTGCCTGAAAGTGTAAAAAAAAATCTTAGCCACTAGCAGAGAAATGTGCAAAATACTATCAAAGGAGTGGCAAAGGTCACTTCTATTGCCTGCCTTTTTATGAGTTTCATTTTTGTCTTTTTTTTCTCATTGCAGTTTGTTTGTGTACACTGCTAAACTTTAATGGAAGAAAATATGAGGGGACAAAATAAATACAAAGAAACAGACTGCTGTTCAACAGTGCTGAGCTGGTGTTTCCATGAATGATGTTAGACTCGTGTTTAGAATAAAAATTCAGAAAGTCCACAAACAGAAGGTTGCAGCAGTGCTTTTCTCCTTTTCTCTCTCTTTTACACTTGATACATTTTAAAATTAACATCTATTTCTGTGTAGTTAGATAAATGTGTTCTCATTAAGCACAGCAGTACTGATTCTGTGAGGCACAGAAAGGAGAGGCAATGAAACAGCTGGACCATACATTTTCTTTGGTACTGTAGATGGCCCGTTGCTCTGTGCATGGGATTTTGTTTGTACAAGTTCAAATTCCAAACTTGCTTGCTTAACCACTGTAATAATAGTAACTGATTAGGGTTTAACACAGCAAATAACAACATTTCCATATGCAGGTGCCTAATATCAGGCACGGAAGCCCCAGTTGAGATCCCTAGGAAAAAGGCATCATTTTCCAGAGGTAGCAGCAAGCATTTGCAGTTCTTGTTGAATTCAGTTGTACCGGCATGCCCTTTGTATCGCTGAGAAGGAGAAGCCCTTAATTCTGGTTAATCAGTTGAAATATTATCTTGATCTTCTCAGTAAAGTGCCTTAAATTCAGATGAGCTTTTCTTGCTCAGTACCAGGCTTAGGGAAGTGTATAAATAAATGCTTAGGTAAAAGGCAAGACTGAAGATAATCAGATACTTAAGTGCTTTGCTGTAAAGGGGCACATCTTAAGTATTTCCTTGAGTCAGTCCCTAATTGTCTGTTATGCCTGCCTTGAAATGAGATTTACAGATGTTTGGGCAACGTTGAAAGGCTATGTAGTTTCAAAACCATTTCTATAGCCACTTCTTTACTTTTTGCTGTAAGTTTGCTTTCTACCTTCTTACTGCAACAGTTCTTCAAGAAGAAAACTCCACATGAAATATGATCACAGTCCCCGACGGAACAGTTTATTCTTTGAGATAAGAAAAAACATTATAAAGAAAATGTGATGGATAAGTTGACCTCTGTAGAAAAAAGTGTTCCTGTTTCCTCACAAAATACCATTCAGTAGGTTATGGCACAGGTTTTTCAATCCTCACAAGAGCCTGGTGGAGAAACTGGTGACAAGAGCAAGTGGAGAAAACGGTGGAGAAACAGTGACATTTCGGTTAGTGGCTGCACCTCCTGTGCAGATGCAGCGATGACACCAAGCAAAGCTAGTGCAAAAACCGTGCAAGCCTTTCCCATGTGCAGACATGGCACTGCTGATGAAAGTACTGTCAGAGGTCACTGCAAAAGAGGGGATCGGTAGCTGAAACAAAGGTGTCCATGTTACTGGACAGTCCTTGAGTGCCAGCCAGTCTCAGCTGTACTGCCAGGGCCATAGCAAAGGCAGATAAACAAGGTGGTGTATGCAAGTATTTCCAATGAGAAGCTAGAGATTCCTGAAATCTCCTTAGGCTGAACAGTGCTCGGAGAGTTCCAGCATAGTTTTTCAGATCAAAAAGTTTAAAATTCCTGAGCTTTTAGATGTTTGGACTAACCAGGCTGATGCTAGAATCTCTAGGTTCCTGTTGCAGACAAGAACAAAATACCAAAACCTCCAATCCAGCAATGTAAATTGCCTGCCTGTTAGCAACAGTGTATTTCAAGATGTTTTCATATTTATTCCACCTATAGAACAGGTTAGATCTGGGCAGGAAGAATTTTCCCAGCCCTATGAAACTGTTTATGGTTGCAACTGTTTTTCCCATTGGAATGAACCCAACACGGTTTTAAAGTTTTTCACAGAGAGAAAGTGCATCACTGAATGGCTAAGAGCCTGCTCGTAGTGAGTTAAACCGGGGACCTTATACATCTCAGAGCATTGACTATTTGGGCTGGAATTTGTGTATTCTAATTCTGGACAACCCACATATGAACCTATGGAGCTGATGTTTTCTGTCGCCAGAGCTTTTATGATTAAAAAGACAGGGAGACAATTACATCTCAGTGAAAATCACTCTTTGCAAATAACGTCCCAAAATGGGTTGAATCCTTGTAGCAGAGACTACCACATATCGCTGAAACCATTCTGTGTCTACCCAGACTTCTCACTTTAATGTCCACCTCCCAGGCCAATAAATAGGACTGACACATTTTGTCACCGACCTGGAATAAAGGTACAGAAAAACCACGTTTGCTTTCACTTGGTCCTGGACTGAGTTCAGCTCTGATTTCTGGCATGAACTAAGTCCCAAATTCCTTAAATTAGCATTGGCTTCTGACTCAGACTCGTACCTCCTCCCTGACCCACAAACACTAGCCTAGGCCAGCCAGCTCCCCTTCCTACCAATATATCTATAAGCATGCATCTAAAAAAAAAAATAATTTCTCTGTTTGCCCCCCAGTAAAATAGTTTCGTCTGACTACATTTCTCAGGCCTTTTTGAAAGGGACTTTCCTTTAGCTGTGACTTGTGCAAGTAACTACATGCATCATTTCTGTTTGATAAACAGTAAAAATAATGCTAAAATTAAAACATTCTTTTTGTCAACATATGTAGCTGGAATGCTGAAGACTGCTCTGCTAGTAGGGAGAGATCTTGCACACATTTATTTATCTGGTTAAACTTTGTGGCTCGTCTTTAAAGCCAGTAACTTCTCAACCCCAAGCAGCAGAGCACAAGTAAAGGCAGATGGTCGAATGAAGCAGAAAGGCTGACTATAAAAAGCTCAGCCTTCCAGTAACGCTGCTGCCTCCCAATTTTTTCATACAAATCTCTCCATTTTGCCTTCCAGAGACTCACAATTAAAATTCTATTCTGCCTGTCTAATCAAGACAGCAAATCTATTGAATTGCATAATGCTGGGGATAATCAAGGAAGGATGTGACATGAATCCATTTTTCTTTACAGGTAGAAAATGAAATATTTTCTCTCCTCCCCTGAAAACAGATGGGTGGCTGAGGATTTTGTATTTGGCCTATCTTTTCCCTCTTGTTCCCTTCTACCTTTGGCACCAGCCATGCACTGTTGCATAGATCTGCTCGCCAGGGGCTAGCAGCATCAGGGCAAACAGGTTATGCCGTTTCAGTGGTGACAGTGTCTTGCTGGTGTGGGAGAGGCACTGCATGTAGCTCTGGTTGCAAGTGGATTTAATTGGTGGTGTTAAACTCCTCGCGGCCCACCCCTTTACCAAAGGTGATTTTTCCAGTAGCCGGGAGAATTGAATAAAACGTGTACTTGCTCCCTCGTTGCCGTAGCTAAGCCCTGTTTATTAATGTACTCTGAAATTCCTTCTGCATCTTCTCTAATTCATGTTTACATCCTTCAGGGCTGGTGTGCGCTATTGAGAAGAAAACAGGGGCTTGCAGGATTTCATCCTGCAGTCTGCGGGTTCTCACACCTAACTAAGGGGCCAAATGCCAGCCTGGAGCAAGGGCACGTCGCTCCCGCTCAGCTGTTTTAAGAGGAGCAGTGTGGGCTTATGCCATGATTGAAATTAGCACGTAGCTCCCTATTCACCAGTAAATCCCTGTGCGTCAAGGTGAACAGGCAGACTACTTTTGCGTAAAGTCAGAGAGAGAATCAACCCAATTGGGCTGAATTGGTTTGTAACCCAATCACGCTTAATTCGGTTACAGGAAAAACAAGGCCCGTGGAGTTTCAACCTTGTTCCTGTGCAACATCAGGAATCTGATTTGTGCCGATCTCATAATCGGGTGCAGACAACAAGGAAAACAAGTCCTTGCAGTGGTTTCTTTACTGAGCCTAACAAACCACATCTGATAAGCTATATAATTTGCTACAGCAATTTGTGCCAAAAATAAAAGGCACAGTCCTACAGTGCAGCACGTTTCTGAGAAAAACAGAACCCCACCCCTTCCCTTTGTAGCATCTTTCTGTCTCTTGCTTTTGCTTTCTCAGGGAGACGGAGCTCACGCCTTCCACCCTGGCTGATGGGCTCCGCGCTGCTGTGGGGGTACATCGCCTGCCCGGCTCCCCGGCCTGCTCTTGTCTCCCCTGCAGCTCCGGAGGGTGAGCCAAGGCGATGGCACTGGCAGGGTTAGGAAATGATGACAGGACTGTGATGACTTAAACAGCAAAGGCTCTTTCTTGGCTGAGTGGCCCCGACTGGAGGGGAGGAAGCTGAAGATCTAAATCATCAAGTAATAAGCTACACAACTTTTTCTAAAAAACCAGGGGTTTTATTGTTGTTGTTGATTTGACAGAGTTATTCTAAACTTGTAAGAAATGTGTCTCTTTTTAGTTCAGTGACCAGAAAAGGAACTAGTTCTTCATGTCTATTTTACATATCAGGCCCCCAACGGAGAAAAAATTCCTATGCTTTTTTGGGTTTGGGTTTGTTTTTTTTTTTGTGCTGCTGCTTGCGAAGAGAGAGGGGAAGAAAAAAGCAAACAACACAAAGTTCTGAAGACTGCAGGCTGTCAGCTATGCGGTGAAATAACTTGGAGGTTAAATGTGAATCACTGCAGTATGTTTTCTAATTTGGATTTTGCCAAGGTTACCTTAAAAACCTTAATGCCTTTTGCAGTGTTTATGGCAAAAACTGCAGATGTGCTTCTTGGTTATTAAAGGGAAAGCACATGAGAGGGAGGTGGGCTAAGAGGAAAGGAGAATGAAAGGTCAATGATTTTAATTCTACCTCACTGAATTTCAAAGTTTGAAGGGATATATTTGCTTGAAAGGTCATGCTGTGGAAGGTAAGCACCCTGAAAGCAGCGTGTTCGGAGTTGCACAGTGGAATAAACAAAAAGGTAACTTGCTGGGATGTTTGTGTGTCAAAGGTGACAAAAAACCTGCCTTTCTTTCCAAAGCCTCTCAGCCCTCTGCAAACTCACTGGGATCAGGGCTGGAGTTTAAAGGCAAGAGGCTGGCGTTTGCTTTAACTCCTTAGATAAAAGCCCCATCCAGAAGCCAACAAGATTTCACTTCTTAGTGAAAGCAACTAAAGGAGAGAGCAGTAGGCTTCATATCAGAGGAGTACTTAAAACTTTCACTGCTTGCACTTGAGTTCACACTATGTTCCCTTGAATATAAAAACCTTAGGAAAACAAGTGCTGGGCACGAAGATCTGCAACACTGGCTTCGATTTATACAGCATTATGAAAATCCTGCTGATGATAATTTTGAGGCCAAATATATCATACTTGGGTCCTTTGCTTGCACAGCACCTAGCACAGTGGGTTCCTAATTCATGACTAGTGCCTCTGAGTGCTACTACAATACAACAGTGAATACTGGTGATGTTAGTTGTTCTTCAGTTAAAGTTACCTGGAAGGAAGTGAAATCCTTCACGGTATCAGGAAAGTCTTCCTTTAATAGCCACCCCTCCCCTCTGCCCCCCTGGCCAATTCTTGCCTGGTGCATTAATCATTTTAACTATATAGCTCTACTGGAAGGAAGGAAAGTTCTTACAGGGGAGGACGACTGAGGCGCACGACAGAATAAGTGACTTATACAAGGTCATGCGGAAACCTGACGCTGCGCCAAGAACAGAGCGTAAGTTCCTTGAGTTCTAGTCAAGCTCTTTGTCCATTTACCCGTCCTCCTGCCTGCTTGCCTAAGCCAAATAAACAACGGCAGCCGCACACATACCCACACTCATGCGTACGTACATGCGCACACATTACAAGACAGTATGCCTGCAAATTCAAATGTTTGGAAGCAGCAGGCAAAGTCTGCTCGTGCACCTTCCGTTTTAGCAGCCATGTCTGTATGCATTTTGGTGCCTAACCAAACTCACCAGTTTAAAATTGCAGCCCACTGAGCATATGGAAAGTGCAATCTTGGAAAGGATTTTCATCTGGCAACATTTTGGTGGAATACGGTTCGTCCCAGAAATAAAGCACACCGGGTTTGAAGTTCCTTCCCCCAAGTGCATGGGCACAAGGGCTTTCACAGGAATTGTCACGAGATTATTTTAACATGAGAAACAGCTGATTTAGCCCTTGCCTCATTGTCAGAAACCTTTACCTGAGGCTGAAAAGTAGCACGAGCATTGTTAGCCTGAACCATTACAGTCTGGCAGACGCAAGCAACGGTAAACAGGGTTGTATAATGGTGTCAGCAGCTTTAGGAGTAGCTGGTGCTACCCAGCCTGTATTTAATCCTACACTGAGTTTGACTCCGTGATTAGGCTCTACTCCTGTATCCCTGCAAACAGTTGAAATTTTGTCTCTGCCTTAAATGAGAGCAGGATCAGGCCTTAAAGAAAGAGGCTCTTATTTTTTGCAAAGCTGTACTCAATGAGCATGTTTTGGAAATACATCAGCATGACCTTTCAGCAATGTGCCAAAAAATGGGAAAAAAAGGAAAGACTTTGGGAACTGCCAACCAGGAAACATTGTTTTGTTTGTTTAAAAAAGAAAACCAGAAACCCGTCCAAGAATTTTTGTGTAAGTTAGAGGCTAAGTCACTCTCCTTTATAATCACTCTTCTTTTTCTGGATACTGTATTTTCAGTGAGGGTAGATAAAATCTGGCAACATGCTCATTGGCTCTGTGTTTGGATTCAGTCCCCTTGACACTCATCTGCCTCCATAAACTTTCATCTCCTAAACCCAAAGCAAGTTCACCCAGGAAAGGAAAAAGAAAGAGGGAAGGGGGATGGGGAGAAGGCTGGCAAACTGCACAATAAAAATCCAAATTGCAGCTTCTGCCATTTCTCAATGAAGAAAACATTAGCAATGGCCAAGAAGTGCAATAAAATGCCATAAATCACCCAGCTTTTATTTCCTGTATGGGAACCCTACATACAGATGAAGTTCTGGCAATTTCTAGACACACACAGGTTTTGCAAGCGTGATTATTTCATCAGGTTGTGTTGCGCTGAGTGCTTTCATAACACTCGCGGAAAGTAAATTGAATAGAGACCGAAAGGTGAAACGCTGTATATACTACTCCTTCACCCTGTCCCTGCTCCCTTCCCCCCCGCGCCGGCTGTTCTGCAGCGTCAGCCCTCCATGCATCACCAGCTCCCTACAAGCTATGGAAACCCCCTCCCCAGAAGTCAGAGGCCTTGCGCAAAGCCATCGGATTTGGCTATCCCAAACGCGCTCCTGGTGCATTTCTTATTCTTCTGCTTCCCCCTGTTTACATTCCAGCTCATTTCTCATTTTCCATGGGAAAGAAAGAGATACTAGCAGGTAACAAGGGGCCCTTTAAATATTTCCTGATTCCCGGCTTGCTAATGTGACCCTGAAACATACTGTGTTTTACAGGGGTTCTCAACACAATGTGCTTTTAATTGCAGCGTAACTGTTTTATTGAAGTTTTATGTTAAAGTGGGGAAAAAAAGTTCAAAGTAAATTATAAATTCTTTTATTGCTAATTGCTAATGTAAAGTGGAATAACTGCCATTTTGTTAAATACAAGTCGGTCTGGCAAGCCCGGTCTTCCAATTTTACTTAGAGCTTGGTAATTTTTCTTATGCGGCTGTTCAAAGGGATACTGTCATTTGGTTTAGACCCCAATTTAATTCGCTTTAAAGCTTATTCTAATTTCACCGGGAATTATAGATACCTTACTTTATTTTAAAGGTACCTGACCTCACAGAGTAATAAAAAAATCCCCAACAGCCAATGTTTACACAGGACGTATTAAAACACTCCCCAACATTTTATGCCCCCTCCAGCTTTACAGCTGCAATCGGCTAACAAGCACCGAGCCAAGTCCTGCCTCAGTGACACATACGCAGTCGGCCTCCCCCTGACCTGAACGAGAGCTCTGTGCCTACGTCTAAGGGCGGAATTTGACCCGTTTTTTCCCAGGATGGTAAGGGGCTCAGATGCATCTTCCTTCTCCTATTTTGCTTTGCTGATGGATGAGTGCAGTGCACCAGCACAAACAATCGTGGTATAGATCCTAACCATAAATGCAATGTTAATTTCAAGGTCTATTAGCAACACCATGAAAAAAAAATAAATGTTTGACAGGACAAAATCTGCAGGGGAAAAGAAAACATTATTCTCAAGCTTCAGGGAGGTTATTATTACAAACAATGGAGGATCGATAAATTATATTTAACACTATTAAAGGTAGTTGACAGTGTTCCTTTGAGTGAGCACACTGAGGTCCCGAACACCGTGTGACTGTGGCCCGTGCGCCCGGCGCTCGCTGACTCGCCGTCGGGTCACGTCGAGAACAATCCGCGCGGCATTCGTGGAAGAGCTGCTGGCAAGCGCTCTGCGCTGAACACACACACGTTAATAACTGAAACACAGCCTTTTCTTCCCCCCCCGCCCCCCCGCCCCCGAGTTTGTTATGCTTAATTTCTGAGTTGGTGAAGTGGGCTGGTGCACTCTCAGGGCTTTTTTTTCTTTCATTTGAAAGCGAGTGGAAAGACAAAAGCAAACAGGGTTTTGGCTACGAAAGGATGACCTTCCTCGTAAAGAATTTAAGTCTTTTCAGAGGGG